>NC_138225.1:8985761-9243379 GCF_964197995.2 Scardinius erythrophthalmus | reverse complement strand
CAAAATGCTGCACATTCAAGCATTTCTGGATTTTGCACACACAAGTTGTATTAGTTTAAATGTAGTGACGCACATTTGTGAATTTATCAAATAAATGGGTGCACGCATTAATAATTAGCACCGGTTGCAACATGACTTATTTTATCCAAGGCCCCCCCTTCTCTCCGAATAAATACACTGAAAAAAATGAAAGTTGAATTTACTTAAAAAATGTATGGTAAGTGGTTCCACACAATTGAGGTCTATTAATTTGTAGTTGTTTGTGCGGGTTGTGAAATGCTTAAAAACCGCGAAAGGAAAGTCTCAAAATCCAAATGAATCAAATGAGTCAATCAAATTGACTCAGAAAAGACGTCAATGAATACACTCCTGTCACCTGATCCACAAACGCACATCTTCTTTGTTGCATGCGCAAATTATGATTAACTAATACAAAAGAAAACATTTGTATTCACAAAAATGTCTCTTGTATAAATTGCAACACATTCATTCAATTTTGAATTTTACACACGCAAGTTAAAAGGCATTAGGTTGTAGATAATAAAACATATCTGCAACATTTATCAAGTTCATGGATTATTGTGCTTGCACGTGTTAATCATTTTGATACTATATTCATCCCATAAATTAGCCAATCAGACAACGGCCACAATCCACTGACCTATAGTTGCACGTTGGATGTTAATTTATTTACTTGTGAATTTGATTCATATTTGTGAATCTCAATCAATTTATTTAGAATAATGCAACAATTCTAACCCCCATATTAGTGAGAGGAAGGAAATAAAACTTTTAGAAATCAATCTGCATATGCAATGGACATATGCTCATCTTTGTTCGCTCCTTTTAAAGGTGTCTTAAGGAAAATGGCTCTTTAACGAAGCACATACAAAAGACCTGAACCAGAAGCCAAAATTTATACAGAATTCTGACTAATCTAGACGTACTACAATCGTCATGTTGTCATTATCATGTGACCTAGCAGTGTCAGTTGCGTTGCTTCATTGCCATTCATAAATCCTCTCCCGTGGCCTCATGGGATAGTAAAAAAATAAATATCCATCACTCACCCTCATGTTGTTCCAAACCTACTGTCTGGTTACCAACATTCTTCAAAACATCATCTTTTTTTGTTCATCAGAAGAAAAAAAAACTCAAACAGGTTTGAAACAACATGAGGGTGAGTAAATGATGACAGAATTTGAGTTTTTGGGTGACCTATCCCTTTAATATCAGAAAACACCAGCAGGTGGAGCCAGTGGCCGCGTCTTTAATCCACAGCTGCATCATTTAGCAGGGAAAGACATCCAGAATAAATAATCTGTGATCCCGACAAATCCACGATATTAAATGCTCTGCGGTGGGGAAAAAACCTTCCTGCTCTTTTCGTTTTATACGTGTGCTAGTATTTTTCCACTTGAGGCGAACAAACTCAAGGTTCTCGTAAAAAATACGAGCGGGATCTGGATGTAGACAGTGAGGAGGTCATGAATCTGGCAGGCGTGGTCGTGGGCTGGTCCAGCCTGCAATAAACGTCAAAAACAGAGGGGATGCGAAGGTCTGGGAAAACACAGACCCCAAACAATACCATTCATACTGGAAAACTAGACTAATTCTCGATTGCTTGGCGCACGCGGCTGTTTTGTCTCATTGCAGTGTAGATTCATAGGGCGACTGTGCGTAAAGGACAAAGAGGAGAGGATGTTGTAAGGTAAGCATCTCTTGCCTCGTTTAATTTCTCCATCACAATTTCAGTCAATAGTTGAGATTTCCTGGGATTTAATCAATAGTGCTTGAACTTGTGGATGGAGGAATTTTGGACCCCACGCATCCATCACGGTGACCGTGATGCTGGACTGCCATGATATTGTAGGATTGCACGAATATATTACAAGTTACATTTATAACACCGTAATCGGGAACGGTACAGAGGTTAAACACTTGGCACCAAAGGAAATGGAACCAGAATGTGTTAAGACTATAAAGATGGTTGTTTGTGATGTAATCTGAATATTAAGTAAACGATATTGTATTTTATTAATCAGACGCCTTGGAGCTTAGTGATTGTACGAGGTTTTGACGCTTCAGCTTTCAGGCGCCATAATATTGGGAGTTTCGCGTTAACTGGAAATCTGTTTTCTTCACCCGGTAATCCGTCTTTTTTTTTGTATTGGAGTAATTTAAGCACGCCTATGTAATTTGTGCTGCGTTTTGATATGCGATTGTGTTCTGTAACATGTCATGCTCTCTTCAAAACTGTTTAATTTTCCCAGTGGGCTCTTGTACTGATGCCCGGAGGCTGAGCCTCGCGCTGCTGGTGCTGATGATGCAGCGGGGCTCGTGTTGTTGCTAGGCAGCCGCGTACAGGCCCTGCCGCGCGAGCATCCGCTACTGCACAAAACATTCGACACAGCACGGTTCATAATGCTTTATAAATTAATGAATGCATAAATGCCTTTTTTACAAGAAAGCAGCATTTCTAGTATCATTTCTTTTAACAGTGGTGCTTTTTTCACCAGCCGATGCACGTCTACTCCCTCTCATAGCAGTTCAAACTGGGTGTTGTTTTGCTATAGAAGAAGTGGGCGTGACACGGGAGTCTTCCCCCCTGGAATATAAGCCCTAGAGAGAAAGAGAGGGTGGCACAGGTCCTCTCTGCTCAATCTATAGCCATCCTAAAATCCTAATACGTTTGCCAAATAGACGAGACGATATGACCCTTTTTTATTAGGGTCGGCTGACTACTTTTCCTTTTAATCATCTTTTTGTGCACCAAGAACTAATGGATATTATCATAATGTATTCATTTAATTTGCTGTTTCCATGAGGTTTAGCTGCAGGGGTGAAGGAATGATTTAAATTATGTGGGGTGGGGGGAATAGTCTTAGATCTTAGACTATCCTTTTTTCCACTGCACTACTAAATTAATGATAATCTGGTGGCAAAGCTTTACAATAAGGTTTTACTAGTTAACATGAACTAATAATGAACTGCACTTTTACAGCATTTATTAATCTTTGTTAATGTAAATTTTGACATTTACTAATACATTATTAAAATCAAAAATTGTATTTGTAACATTGCTTAATATAAATACAGCAGTTCGTTGGTTGTTCATGTAACTAACGTTAACAAAGATTAACAAACTCCGTAACAAATGTATTGCTTTATTATGCATCTTTATTATTTAGCTAATTAATTAGCTTCTCAACCCCCTGCAGATCCCCAGGTTGGGATACCCTTGGCTAAAATAGTTTTAAAAAGAAACATTTGTATAAAAATAAAAAAATATTTAAATGTAATGTAACATGCACTTTAATGTTGACTGTTTATCTCTCTTTTGTAATTTTTGTGGTTACATTTAAAGTAAATGAGTGTATTGTTAGTGTCATTTTAGATGTTCATGTTGCCACATTAAAATCATGGAAACAGTTTTGACAAATTTGTTCACAATCTTGTTGAAACATGGCAAAAAAGGCCATTCACTGTGTGGATTTAGTATTGCATTGGAAACGGATTCAGAGAGTATACAACACCCATTTTAAAACTCCAAACAAGGCTAATCACGCTTAGAAATAGCTTTTTTTTTTCCTTCCCTGAAAATGTTCCAATTCATTGTTGGTTTTAAAAAGCATGCTTTTTTTGGTGCATGGGTCACTGATTTCTCAGCGCATTATACAGAAGTCAATGCACCCAGAACCACACATTAACTTAATTATAAGATCCTTTTAAAATCAATCCAGCATCACTTTAACCATTATACATCCCCTTATATACTCACTCTCTCTCTCTCTCTCTCTCTCTCTCTCTCTCTCTCTCTCTCTCTCTCTCTCTCTCTCTCTCTCTCTCTCTCTCTCTCTCTCTCTCTCTCTCTCTCTCTCTCTCTCTCTCTCTCTCTCTCTCTCTCTCTCTCTCTCTCTCTCTCTCTCTCTCTCTCTCTCTCTCTCTCTCTCTCTCTCTCTCTCTCTCTCTCTCTCTCTCTCTCTCTCTCTCTCTCTCTCTCTCTCTCTCTCTCTCTCTCTCTCTCTCTCTCTCTCTCTCTCTCTCTCTCTCCCCACTTCCTACAAGCATTAAGATCTCTCAGTGGGGGAGAAAACCCTCATCCGGTCAGGAAAGCTCTGTTTCAGACCGATCAATAAGTAACAGACACGTGTACTTGTCTTTCATCCCTCCTCAGATTGACATCAAAATCCTGCTTGTAGCAGAAGCCAAAGTTCAAGTTTTTGAGATTAAAAAGTGTAGGTTGAAGACTAAATAATTGCAGACTGATGATGTTTGCTGTTATAGCAGCGGGACTTGATTAATTTGGATCCACTCGAGTAGAAAACTGTGCTTGAAACTGATCCAGGGACAGGGCGGCACCAGTTTGGATCCAAAGGGGCCCCACTCATTATACAGTCTCCCCAGAGAGAGGACCTCTCAGTAGGGGTCCCAGAGCACCTGAGCCCCTGACTAACAAACACGATGCTGTGACTGCTAGTGCATTAACTCAGACACTTTGGAGATGTCAGTGTTGTATTTTGGATGCAAAAAAATCACAATTGCATTTATAATAGAAAAGTTGAGCATATTACTGTTCTTTTATTCAGCAAGGATACATTCATTTGAACAAAAGTGACAGTAAAGACATTAATAATTACAAAATATTTCCATTTCAAATAAACACGGTTCATTTGAACTTTCTATTCATTAAGAATAACAAAGCAGCACAACTGTTGTGTCACTGAAGACAAAAATTCATATTTACTGTTTTACCACACCCTTTACACACACACACGACATGATAACATCATGCAGATGCTGCAGATTTCTTGGCTGCACATCCATGATGGGAATCTCCCGTTCCATCACATCCCAAAGGTGCTTTATTGGATTGAGATCTGGTGACTGTGGAGGCCATTTGAGAATAGTGAACTCATTGCCATGTTCAAGAAACCATTTTGAGATGATTTGCTTTGGAACATTGAGTTATTCTGTTGAAAGTAGCCATCAGAAGATGGGTTCACTGCGGTCATAAAGGGATGGACATGGTCAGCAACAATACTCAATATGTAGGCTGTGGCGTTTAAACGATGCTCAGTTGGTACCAAGAGGCCAAGACAATATCCAGTCACACCATTATACCACCAGCAGCCTGAACCGTTGATACAAGGCAGGATGGGTCCATGCTTTCATATTGTGAACTTACCATCTGAATGTTGAGACTCATCAGACCAGGCAGTATTTTTCCAATCTTCTATTGTCCAATTTTGGTGAGCCTGTGTGAATTGTAGCCTCAGTTTGCTGTTCTTAGCTGAGAGGAGTGCTGCTGTAGCTCTTCTGCTTCAAGGTTTGACGTGTTGTGCGTTCAGAGATGCTCTTCTGCAGACCTCGGTTGTAATCAGTATGGCCATTCTCTTCTGGCAGCAACAAGACATTTGCTATAAAATGTTCTATATATTTGCTATGTGCTTTATGGTTTCTAGAGTGTTTTGAGGGATTGTTTTTGTTACTGGTCAAAAGAGTCCACCACCAAGTCTCTGCCATGTTTTTATTTGATTTATTGTTTTTGCCTGGTTTTTCATCCAGTCGGTCAAAGCTACAACAATAATAATAATTTTCAAACAGACCGATACTGTATTTCCATCCCGAATTCAGTGCCGCCATGCTGGGCTTTTCAAACAAAAGTGGTTACACTTTTGAGAATTGAACTTACAGTGGCTTACTTATAATTGCCTTGGAGATTAAAGTAAGATTAAGCACCGAAGTTCAGACACGGCTGAATATTTAGTTGAGGTGATGTGTCCGGTCCACTGTCATCATTTTATTGTGCAGGCTGAAAGAGCATTTATTTACAGTATGTGAATAGGAGTACGATGTTGAAGGAGAAATAAAAGATATTCAGGATCAAAGTCTTAGATTATGTGCCATCAATCATCTGTTATGCATCCTGGAAGAGTGATAGACTGATTTCTCTAAATGTAATGTATTAAATAGACCTTCCTTGACTAAACAAGCAAACTAATCGATCGCATTTACTAATGCACATAAAGAGCTACATCTTGCTGTCAGCACTACTTGTGCTGTGTGTGTGTATATATGACAGTTAGTGCGGCCCCCACATGACTTTGGGTGTGGTGTGCAGAAATACTTATCTAGTATTTGCAGGACTGCCTGTGTGCTTTTGCATGTGTGTCTATTATTAATATGTGCACATCACTATTATGTCCTCATGTACATGTATGTAAAAGAACTCTTCCATGATGTGCATGATGGGGATCTTTCATTACCATAACTCCAGATTATAACTGAATTATATACATATTGTAATTTCTTTTCTTTTTTTTCAATCCCCCCATCTAGCAATCTCGCCTGGCCCTACTTTGCCTATCCTTTTCCTTTTCTCTGTTTTCTGTCTATCCTTCTCCTCTATTCCACACTGGGGAGAAGAAGATGAGTAGGTCTCCCACCCCTGTAGATGGGGAATGTCTGGAAGGAGAAATGGTCCAGTCTCCCCAGCAGTCAACGCCATCCAGCGGCCTCAAGAAACGTGTTTCCAGTCTCCTGCAAAGCCCTGTGAGTAAATGAAGTGTGCACTAATGAGTGAAGCTCATAAATGTGCATTTGAGACATGACACAGATTTGTGTTTATAGCCTTATGGGTTTAAAGGGCTGATTGTTTACTTTTTCAGCAGCTTTGATTCCGAAAGCATTTTTCCCATTGATTTTCTCCATAGGGATTCAAGAAAGAGTTTAAAACAACCACCGCTGAGATGAATCGCAAAATTACATTTGATTCAAAGAGAAATGTGTATAAAATCTGAACAAAAAGACAATATTAAAGCAGATTACTTCATTACGTATATAGAAATAATGAATATTGTTAATATTTTAATATTACTAACATTTCAATGATACTATATGAATACAATTATAATTGTGACTATTATTTGAAATTTTTATTATTTAAAGAAACCTGCACTGTTTTCCTCAAATTTAATATATTTCCATTGCAACATTTGAGTCAGAGCGAAAAATATGACAATCTGAACTCAATTAAATCACAATAACTAAAACTGTTGACTTTACATTAATTGATTATAAGTAAGTGCTTCTGGTATCTTTGTTTTGAAGGCTTTAAAGGGGTGGTATAATGCCCTTTTCACAAGAAGTAAAATAAATCTCTGTTGTCCCCGGAGTGTGTATGTGAAGTCTTAGCTCCAAATACCCCACAGATATTTTTATATAGCATGTTAAAGTTGTCACTTTTTGAGGGTGAGCAAAAACGCACCGCTTTTGTGTGTGTCCCTTTAAATGCAAATGAGCTGCTGCTCCCGACACAGTGGGCGGAGCTTCAAGAGCTCTTGTTCTTTTACCTCACACAGACATGCACTGAAAATTTCAAAAACTTTTAGCCTTTTATGTTCAAACCGGAGTCAGAAAGATGGAGAGACTCAAGAATAAGTGACAACATGTAGACAACATTTCTGAATGGTTAGTTGATGAATTTATGTAGCTTATGTGTAGTTATCTTCTAGTCATTGATTAGCATATTCTGTCATGATAATCTATAAATCGTGTTCTGGGGGCGGGGTTTATGTCAATTTTAGGGTTAGTGATGTCACTTACCCGGGAGGAAGCTTGTGTAGTCCCTACCAGCCATTTGTTGTAGTCCTTAAAAAACGATTTCTTTAAAAGCAAATATCTCAAATTCAGATTGTGTTTATGCTCAAACAGCAACATTACACACTAACTAAAGTTAGAAAAGTGAAATCATAATCAACCACCCCTTTAAACATTATCACCATCAATACATTTCTCTATGGAAAAGAATGAATGGCATTTTTACTTCCAGGATCCTGCTTTTGCACTCTAACGGGAATGATATGATAATGACAACGAGTGAGGTTGTAAAAGTGAACAGGCATTCAAAGTGCCAAGTCTGGGAGACCCACATCGGTTTGCCTGCTTTTATTCGCCTGTTTCTATCCACCCTTTAATGTCCTGCCTCCCAATCCCTATGTCCTCTCTCCCCTTCCCCCTCATTAGGTTCCCAAAGATATGATTATCTCCACAGCTCAGATATAATCTGCCCTGAATCACCACTGACAGCTGCAGCGTGAGAGAGAGAGAGAGAGAGAGAGAGAGAGAGAGAGAGAGAGAGAGAGAATAGATAGTGCAGGGAGTTTTGTGTTGGTGCAAAACAATTTAAAAAAACCTCTCAGAATGGAGGGAACGTGTTGAATGAAGGACAACTGAAGAGCTCAACGTTCAAAATGAGGATGATTAATTCAGTCTTTCTCTGTTGTGGATTGTACGGGAACCTGTAACTCACATATTCTTCCTGCTGTTTGTTTCCGTATGTTTATAAATGTATTGTTTTATTTGGGCTTTATGTCTGTTATAATGTTTTTGTGTGGCATTATGTTTGAAGCAGTGACAGCGGTGTTTAATGCTTAATTTAAAACTTTTAAAAGAATTTCTGATTCTATACAAATAATTACAGTGCTTACAAGTTAAAACTATATTGGTATTCCTCAAACGTTCTAGTATGTTTATTGTAAACTTTATTATAAACTCCTTACATTCAGTATTAAACATGTGCAATTAATTCAGCCAGAACCGTTTAAAGCTTAAACCATTCAAACTTTGTTTTGAAGATTGTTTTCATCTGTTTATTGTAATCTTCACACTTTTAAGAACTTTAAACATTAAAAAGTATCAGTGTTAGACTTCTATTGATTCAGCATAGAATGTTCAGTATTCAAAATGTAATGCTTAATAGTGATTGCTATAGTGAAGTTGTTGTGAAGAAAAAAGAAAAGGCTCTAATGCAGCATTTCTTTTAACCAAAGCCTAAAAGCTAAACTTGTGAAACTTTAATACTGTTCTTTTGCTAGATTGCAAGCACTGGTACTGGAAATATGGTTACAGTATACAGTAAGTTTTTTACATTAATTATGGAATATACACTACCATTCAAACGTCTGAGATCAGGGTTTGTTTTTGTTTTTTTTTAAAGAAATGAATACTCTTATTCAGCCATGGGTGCATTAAATTGATCAGAAGTGACAGAGAAGACTTTAACATTGTAAATATAAATTGTAAATATTTCAAATTAATGCTGTGCTTTTAAACATTCTATTCATCAAAGATGAAAAAAAAATAAAAAAATGATCATGGTTTGGTTTCCACAAAAGTATTAAGCAGCACAGCTCAACGTTGATAATAATAAGAAACGTTTCTTGAGCATCAAATCAGCATATTATAATGATTTCTGAAGGATCATGTGACACTGAAGACTGGAGTAATGATGCTGAAAGTATATTTAAAACTGCTCACATAAAAGCCGTTTATTTATAATAGAACTATTTTTACTGTATTTTTGATCTTTTGAACTGTAGTGTACTTTTCCATGATACTTTTTAAATTCATGTATCATTGCATTTCAGTGGACCATTTAAGTGAAATGCAAAAGAACAAAAAAAAAAAAAAAGGTTACCAGTTACATTCTGTAATAACACCTTTCCTGAAACATACATATACATTTTCACCTAAAATGCTAAAAAAAAAAAAAAAAAAAAAGAAGAAGAAAAAAATCATGGACATTGTTTATTTATCAACCACCAATGTGCATAATGTGCATTTTCCTTTATTTGTGTGTACTAGTGCATGGTGTTGTTTAATGACTGAATCTTATTTGTGTGTGTTAGTCCTTTAGAGAGGAGCTGGATGCGTTGATTCAGGAGCAGATGAAGAAAGAAGGAAGTTCCTCCAATCTGTGGGCTCTCAGACAGATCGTAGACTTCATGGCCACTCACGGATCTCCGGCCGCCCTGCCCGTCGCTCAATCCAGTACGTACTGTAACACATGCCATAATTTACATATACTCTTAAAATAAAGGTTCTTTATTGGCATTGATGGTTCCACGAAGAGCCTTTAACATCCATGGAAACTTTCAAATGCAGAAAAGGTTCTTTAGTGGAAAAAGATTATTTAGATGCACTATTAATCGTTAAAAGATTGCAATCTCGATTCAAAACACTCACACAATCTTATTCCTAAATGACAACGATTCGGCTATGTCTATTCAATTTTTGATACATTGAACATTCAGATCTGAGTTGGTGCTGCTGCTGAACTAGAGAGAGCAGTTGTCATGTATAGGTATGAAACAGCTTTAAAAACAGTATTTTCAACCACACGACTGACTGTAAAAAAAAAAAAAATATTGTAATTGAATTCATTCAAGACTATTTGTTCAAATATGCTGATTCATCCAGTAAAGAAACAATTGAAGTCTTTATGAGTGAGTCATTGAATCATTCATTCAAACTGATTTAAAAAATAATTATTTAAATTATTTACATATTTTCACAGTCTGCAGCAATTAACATTTTGTCAGAACTTACATTTTATTGTTTAGATTTCTATTCAGAATCGTGATCTCTACAGAGCTGGTAAGTCCCGCCCCTTCCGCTAACCCCACTGGACCTCTAGGTTGAAAAATCGTCAATGCAAGTGAATGGGAGAAAATAATTATTTTCTGGTCCCGTTTGAATTGTGCCATGAATGTGAACATATGTTGTCAGTGAATTTTTTTATATAATTATTCGTGTAAAGAATGCTACATGGCTGTGTCTTTGGTGCACTTCACCGCCTTCTTTCAGGGAGAGGACAAAATCGTTGAGGTTGGCGAAAACCACGGGTAAGTCAACTTTATGGGGTGACGTCACAGGCGACATGTAGTCTTTCTCGTTATGTCTTTTCCACAACTGCTAGCCGAAGAATCATACCATATACTGTCAAACTCGTAACATGAAAAATGATATAAAAAATTCACAGACAGCATATGTTCACATTCATGGCACAATTCAAACGGGACCAGAAAATAATTATTTTCTCCCATTCACTTGCATTGACGATTTTTCAACCTAGAGGTCCAGTGGGGTTAGCGGAAGGGGCGGGACTTACCAGCTCTATTTTAAACAAAAAGAGATGATTCTCAGTTTTTCTACAATCGTGCAGCTCTAATTTATATTATTAAAATGTAAGAAAAAATGTTTTACTTTTAAGAACTGTGCACTGAAAGTTTCTTAAAAAGAAAACAAGAAAGAAAGAAAGAAAGAAATGTTCCAAAAATCTAAAATCTTCTATGGCATTGCTGCAAAAAAACAACAAAAAAAAACATTTTTGGAACCTTTTTTCAAGAACCTTTATTTTTAGCCTACCTTTATTTTTTAAGAAGCATGAGTCAAGAATGATTTTCTTGGTTTCATAAATAAAGCCAGATGTTTACACTAATTCATATAAATGCTGCACATTTCTCTGCTTAGCTATTTCCTTATCTTAGTTATCTGTCTTTCATTTTATCTTTGCAATGTATTGTTGTCATATAGCCTATATATAATTGTATATAATACAAAAAGGTATTCGTTTTATCTATCGCTCAGAGTTTCCATTTTATTCAGTGTTCATGCGCATATCATATAACATTATTCTTTTATCCAGACTTATTTTTATTAAGTATTATTATTAATACTAGACTGAAAGTATTATTATTATTATTAATAATTTTATTATTATTATTAGTATTATTATTATTTTTCTTATTTAAATTAGAGGAGTTTTAGTTTCAAACTTAATGAATTTAATTGTGAGAAAGTCAATTCATTTGAATTCAGTCAAACTGAACCGTTCACAGTTTCTTTGATAAAAGGCTGTCGCACCACTTAAACTGCAGTAGACTAAGTAGTGCTGCTCTTTTTACACAGCCTTTCATGACTGAGACTTTCATTGACACACACTTGTGCTGTTTCTCTTGTTCCTCATGCCCGTGCAGCCGTTACCATGGTGACGCCGATTAACGACGTGCAGGGATGGGAGCCGGGCTCCATGGTGAAGGGGGAGAGACTGATGCGCTGCAAACTGGCTAGTGTTCACCGTCTGGTGGATCTGTACGGCTGGGCCCAGCTGGCCAACACGTGCCTCACAGTAAGAAAACAACACCCATAAACACTTCTGTCAGTATGCCAAGAATCCTGAGAAGTGCTCCCTGCGCAACTTTTAACTTAGAGCTTGATTGATTAAACAGGCGCTCAAGTGAAGGTTGAAATGTGATTAAATTATAAGGTACCCTACTGTTCAAAAGTTTGGGGTTTGAGATTCTTATGCTCACCAAAGCTGCATTTATATACATTTTATATTAAAATGTAATCTATTAGAATTTTCAGCAGACATTACTGTCACATGATCCTTCAGAAATCATTCTAACATGCTGATTTGCTGCTCAAGAAACACTTCTTATTATAACCAATGTTGAAAAAAAAAAAATTGTGGAAACTGTGAGACTTCTCGTCCAGATTCTTTGAGTAGAAAGTTCAAAAGAGCAGCATTTCTTTAAAATAAAATTATTTTGTAACATTATAAATGTCTTTACTGTCCATTTAATGTATCCTTGCTGAATAAAAGTATACATTTCTTTCCAAAAAAAAAAAAAACTTAAAATTTTGAACACCGTTGTATGAGTCTGCTTATTAACTGTTATATAACTCATGCTTATGATTTAAAAAAAACTTACTTTAACTTTAAATAACTGCTCACGGCTGCCAGTCTATCACTTCTGGGCGCATTAAGCTGATTAAAAATACTGAATAATTTTTGCTGCATTTACATTAGCATACTTATTCATGTCTCCTATTTCTCCTTCGCTCAGTCTATAGGGATTTGACATAGGAAGTGATTTTGTGATCAAGTCTGGTAACAAGGTTTTGCTAGTTTGATCTTCACAAGAGGTGTGTAAGTCAAGACTCTTAAAGGGATAGTTCACTTAAAAATGTTCAATTCTGTCATTGCTTTCCCTCAGGTCATTTTAAACCCTTAGGACTTATTTTCTTTCATGGAGCACAAAAAGAGATATTAAGCAGAATGTTGAAGCTATTTCATTCCTAAAAAGTTATCCAAAAGTGAATAAAACACAACACGACTGCACCATAAAGTTAGGACTTGTACGCGCTACAGTCTGACACGGACAGAAATGTAAGTTAGCATCTCTGAAAATCTTATGAAAAGCTGTACAGGTTTGGTAGGACATGGGGATGAGTAAATGTCAGATTTTGTTCGTTTATGGGTGAACTATCCCTTTAACCTCAGGTTGCTCCAGGGAGATTGTTCCTGTAAGTTGCTTTGGATAAAAGCATCTCTTTCTCTCTGCAGATGCGTGTTAGTAAAGAACAGGAACATTTCCTCGTGTTGCCGAATGGTCTGGCCTGTGGGGAGGTGACTGCTTCCAGTCTGGTGAGAGACTGTCCACACACACACACACACACCAAACACGTTCCTCTTGTGTCCTGCAAGATGTCTCCTGATGATAGCGTTTCACTGTGCTAAAGCGTTCAAATGAAGGTCACTAGAAACAGGAGTGCCATCACAGTTTGAGATTTTGTTTATTATTTGCTTATGAAAGATTCAGTGTGTTCAGCATTTTTCTGGGCATATTTTGTACATTGTTGCAAAAAAGAAGGTATTAGAAACTGTTACTCATGAAAAATTTCTCGTGTCCTTGCATGTTTACAATTGTCACTTGTAATGAATAAAATAAGAAAAAAATGCAGTTCAAAGTTTTGGTCTACTAAAGGGATAATGAAGTAATTTATATATTTTATTTATTATATTTATTACATTTATTTTTATATCTAAATATAAATCTATATTTAAAAAATAAATTCATATTTATACATAATAGTAAATTATGCACTCGTCCTAATTTTGCAGAGTTTGTTGATCCTGGAACAACATTCCTGTCCGAAAATGTTATCCTAACCGTATCCCTACCCCTAAACTTAAGCCCATAAGTGATCAGAGGGAACTGATAGGGGAATGACACTGATGTAGAAGCACCTAACCCTGGCTGTAAGCCTAAACTTGACGTAAGGTTGTGTGATGTCCAGGTGAAGGTGAACATTCTGGGGGAGGTGGTGGAGAAAGGCAGCACTACTCTGGGAGTGGATCTGTCTGCGTTCAGTCTTCACTCCGCGATCTACTCTGCCCGACCGGACGTCCGGTGTCTGCTGCACCTCCACACTCCTGCCACAGCTGCGGTACGACACGCACTGACCTGAGAACAGTCCACAGTGCTGAAACAGCAACTTACAGTGGAGGAGAAGGCCATTGTTTTCTAGAGTTTCTTGAGTCTCTGATCTAAAAGAATAACATTTAAGCAAATATATTTAATATTTGTACAAAATATTAATCGAAAACTGAATACTGGTTTGTTTTTACCAATTGTTTCATATTTATATGCCATAAATGAATGTATTTATTTATTTATTTGTTTGTTTATGTTGTTTTCTTAATTTTATCCATCTATCTATCTATCTATCTATCTATCTATCTATCTATCTATCTATCTATCTATCTATCTATCTATCTATCTATCTATCTTTCTTTCTATCTATTGTTCTATCTTTCTATTGTTCTAGCTACAGTGTTTGTCCATCTATCTATTGTTCTATCCTTCAAGCTACAGTATCTATCTATCTATCTATCTATCTATCTATCTATCTATCTATCTATCTATCTATCTATCTATCTATCTATCTATCTATCTATCTATCTATCTATCTATCTATCTATCTATCTATCGTTCTATCTATTGTTCTATCGTTCTTTCTATCGTTCTCTCTATCTATCATTCTAGCTACAGTATCTGTCTGCCTATCTATCTATCTATCTATCTATCTATCTATCTATCTATCTATCTATCTATCTATCTATCGTTCTATCGTTCTATCGTTCTATCGTTCTATCTATCGTTCTATCTATCTATCTATCGTTCTATCTATCTATCTATCTATCTATCTATCTATCTATCTATCTATCTATCTATCTATCTATCTATCTATCTATCTATCGTTCTATCGTTCTATCGTTCTATCTATCTATCTATCTATTGTTCTATTGCTCTATTGTTCTATCGTTCTCTCTATCTATCATTCTAGCTACAGTATCTGTCTGCCTATCTATCTATCTATCTATCTATCTATCTATCTATCTATCTATCTATCTATCTATCTATCTATCTATCTATCTATCTATCTATCTATCTATCTATCTATCTATCTATCTATCTATCTATCGTTCTATCGTTCTATCTATCTATCTATCTATTGTTCTATTGCTCTATTGTTCTATCGTTCTCTCTATCTATCATTCTAGCTACAGTATCTGTCTGCCTATCTATCTATCTATCTATCTATCTATCTATCTATCTATCTATCTATCTATCTATCTATCTATCTATCTATCTATCTATCTATCTATCTATCTATCTATCTATCTATCTATCTATCTATCTATCTATCTATCTATCTATCTATCTATCTATCTATCTATCTATCTATCTATCGTTCTATCGTTCTATCTATCTATCTATCGTTCTATCTATCTATCTATCTATCTATCTATCTATCTATCTATCTATCTATCTATCTATCTATCTATCTATCTATCTATCTATCTATCTATCGTTCTATCTATCTATCGTTCTATCTATCTATCTATTGTTCTATTGCTCTATTGTTCTATCGTTCTCTCTATCTATCATTCTAGCTACAGTATCTGTCTGCCTATCTATCTATCTATCTATCTATCTATCTATCTATCTATCTATCTATCTATCTATCTATCTATCTATCTATCTATCTATCTATCTATCTATCGTTCCTTTTTCCTGCCTTCCACTGACCACAAAAATACTTATTGCATTATTGAGACCTGAGAGCTGTTGAGTCTGTTGAAGATACTTCATCCTGCATTCTCTCATTTATCTTAATTGGTGGATTTTATTATTCTAGCAACAAACATCTTCTATAACTGCTATTAATCTTTCATGTAGGTATCAGCCATGAAGTGTGGCCTGCTACCGCTATCCCATGAGGCTTTGCTGGTGGGTGAGGTGGCTTATTATGACTACAATGGAGTAATGGAGGACGAAGAGGACAGAGTGGAACTCCAGAAAAGCCTCGGTCCTACATGCAAGGTGAGATCCTCGGTTGCAGAGACTTGCCTCAGAACATGATGGTATGAGGCCCGTAAGGTCGAAAAGGGGTTGATGAAATGTTGTTATTGTACAGGTGTTGGTGTTGAGGAACCATGGAATCGTGGCACTGGGAGACTCAGTGGAGGAGGCCTTCTACACAATCTACCACATCCAGACCGCCTGTCAAACACAGGTAGGCAACAACAACAAAAGTTACAGCCCTTCCCATGATGGCAAAACATGGAAGAGTGGATAGTGGGACATAAGGAGTGAGAGAGAGAATGCTAGTGTTCAGAGACTGAGAGAGCCAGTGAAAGGGTGTGTGCAAGAGAAATCATATTTGTAGTATAAATATGCATATTACTATAAATATGAATATGAATATTATAATATAAATATTAATAGTAAATATACACTAAAAGTTAGGGGTCAGTAAGATTTTTTAAATGTTTTTAAAAAGAAGCGTTATGTTTCAAGGCTGCATTTATTTGATCAAAAGTACTGTAAAAACAGTGAAATATTATTACAATTTAAAAGATGTGTTTTCTATTTTGATTTTATTTTAAAACATAATTTAATCCTGTGATGGCACAGCTGAATTTTCAGCATCATTACTCCAGTTTTCAGTGCCAAATTATCCTTTAGAAATCAGTTTAATGCTGATTTGGCGCTCAAAAAAACGTGCTGCTTAATATTTTTGTGGAAACTGTTGTACATTTTATTTTCCGTATTTTTTGATTAATAGAAAGATCAAAAGAACAGCATTTATTTGAAATAGAAATCTTTTGTAAAATTGCTAATGTCTTTCTGTTCATTTTAATCAATTTAAGTATTCATTTCTTTTTTTTAATCATATTGACCACAAGCTTTTTACTGTAGTGTAAATATTTATAGTAAATATAAATTTTTCTAGTTTTTGCTTTGCAATATATTTCATCATCAACATAATGCTCTGTGAGCGATTTATGTACCGGTACAGTAAAAATGCCCATGTATTGAGCCATTCACAAAGAACGTGTACTTGCAGTTAAAAACGCCGGTCACTCAAGCAAAAGACACGTTTTTTACTTATTTTAACTCCTTTTAGTTTTTAGAATGCCACGTCATGCACCAGTGAAAGCAATCTGCACAGTATCAAATTAATCTGAAATCATTTCAGGAATGACTGGAAAGGTCATGGAAAAGTCTTTTAAATTCATTAGTCAAAACTCTGGGACCCGTGACAGAAAGACAATAAAAAGGATTGTGAAAACTGAAAGACGTGCACGGGTTGAGAATAGTTGTATTGTTAGCTGGAGTGTTCAGTATGCTGTTTGTTCACACTGAGTCATGCTGCAGTGGTGTGTTGTCCTGGCAGGTGGCAGCACTGTGCAGCGCTGGAGGAGAACAAAACCTAATCATGCTGGACCGCAACATCCACAGGCCCGTCGTCACAGGCACTGTGGGCTGGGCTGGATCCACCTTCGGCCCCATGCACAAGAGCAGGCTGGGAGAACATGAGTTTGAAGCATTGATGAGGACGCTGGACAATCTGGTTAGTTGATTCCAATTTAAAGTGCCTAATTTTGTTTTGGAGGTCACCTACAATAGGTTTACATGCATCCAAGGTCAAATTATGATTATTTTTTTCTCATAATATACACTGTAGCATCACCCCTTTTCTCACAGTGTCTGAAACAGTTTGATAATGGATTCAGTCTCACTAAACCCCTTCTTTCCGAGAGCCTACTCTGCTCTGATTGGTCAGATGGCCCAGTATGTTGTGATTGGTCACCGCTTAATACAGCGCGTGTCGGAAACCAAACGCCTTTTACCATACCTGAATTTGCTTGAAATTCTTGATATGTCGCCAACACAAACCAAACTCTTCCAGTCAATTAGACGTTGTTTACAGGCAGCCAATGAAGACCCTAGATGGGCATTATGTAAATGTATTACAAACCTACATAGGTTTGTGACGAAAGTAGGACTAGAATTACTGATGACTCATTTCAGGCAGTTCAAAATAGTTTTTTTTTTTCTTTTTAGAGACAATAACTCCATTTATCATGCACTTTGATCTTTGAAACTTTGTAGACCTTTTATATTCACAAACAACTATATTACACACTACTACATGAAAGATAATGTCTGAAAAAGCATAAAAGGGCACTTTATTTGCATGACTGTGTTTGCATACTGTATTGCCAAAGCATTAATAAGAAACAAGTAACAACAAGAAAAAGAAAAATACAAAATGACAATAAGCAAACAACAACAGAAAAGTATTCAAATAAGGTACTAAGTTATGAATAAAAATAATATAAAGAAATAATAAATGTATATAAAATAGACATTTATCAAGACATTGTACTGTGATTGTATGTACGTGGATATTAAAGTCTAAAAACAATGAAGACAGTCCAGATCAGAGCAATTTACCTAATTCTAATTTTATTGCTATTATACTTGACTTTAGAACATCTGATCATCATTTTATAGGGTTACCGTACAGGATACGCCTACCGTTTCCCAGTGCTGTTGGAGCGCACCAGAACCAGGAGAGAGGTGGAGGTACCTGCCTCCGTCACATCATTTTCTTTTCATGACGATGGGGTTCAATCCCACCCCCGTCTCAATCCCCACACCCAGAGACAACAGCAGAAGACTAGATGGCTGAACACCCCAAATGTCTATCAGAAAGTCAACCAGGACCAGGCCAGCCCGGGACATCGGACCACGGTGAGAGAGATCTCGTATAGCTTGTGTAAAACTTTATATAACTTGAGTATCCAAAATGTCTATTCTAATAATGAGATCTGAGCTTAATTATTAGCACTGACCGCCAAGTTGTGCACATATTTAAGACACTAATAATAATGCTAATAACTAGCTTAAGTATTACATTTTGGCATGTAACTCATGCAACATATTTCAAATTGTGTGACCTAAGGTGACCAGATTTCTGATACTGAAACCAGGGACATTTTCTATATGGTCAAAATATCATTGAAATCTAACTTATCATCCATGAATTACAAAATGGGGACAATACTATTTACTAAATACTATTTTAACTAATACAATGTTACAATGTTTTTAATTGTTGTCGGTACCAGATATTATTATTAAAATATATCATTATTTTGATGTTAGCAGGTCAAAACAAAACATAACTGGTTTTAATACAATTAATCAAAATCACACTATGAAAAATAGTAAATGCAAATTTAGCAAATCAGTATTGTACATATTTTTTTAAATATGACTTCACAAAAACATCCTATGTTCTTTTGTAATTATTGTATATACAAATAAATGTATTCATATTTTCATTTTCACAAGCTGAATATACTGTAAACAGTAACAACTATTTTTACTTTTCAAATATTATTTTGGTAACTCTTTAGTTTAGAGTCCAATTCTCACTATTAACTAGTTGCTTATTAGCATGCATATTACTAGGATATTAGCTGTTTATTAGTACTTATAAAGCACATATTAATGCCTTATTCTGCATAATCATATTCTACTTCCCTTAATCTTACCCAGTACCTAAACTTAACAACTACCTTACTAACTATTAATAAGCAGTAATTTGGAGTTTGAGGCAAAAGTCATAGTTAATAGTTAGTTAATAGAGAGAATTGGACCCTAAACTAAAGTGTGGCCGTTATTTTATGTTTGTGCTTTTGGAAATGCATCTTTATTATTTTGCATTATAGGCTCATTTTGAGCATGACATATGTGCTTTCTGAAATTGCAATTTTTTTTATCCATATAGGGGTGTACTATCACCCATTTGGTATAGTTAAAATATGTGTGTGGGAACTACTGCATAATTTGTGACTATACTTTCAGGAATGTTTCAAATTGTTTAAAATAATCCTGCACCCTGTTCAGGCCCTGTTATATAGTACATGCTAACTATTTGTGTTGAATTAAAGTAATTCTGTTTAGTATGTTACTACCTTGAAACCGATAATGGCGTCTCTTTTGATAACTGATGATCATAGTGATCTGCTCTCATCCATGTTAAGTTCTTCATTGCTAAAGTATCAGTATCAGTGTAGCTTGCAGTGTATTGTAGAAATCAGAGTAGCTTTTCTTCTGAAAATGAATTGACAATTTGAATGACTAAGCCAGAGACTGTGTTGCAGTTCAGAAAATAGTCCGAGTGTGAGTCATAGAATATTATTGGTAGAATAATGGCGTATTCGTTACATCACTGTGATAGGACTACAGTTTGGCTGTCTCTTCTACCATGTTCCACCCACCTCTCTTTCTGCTTCTCTGCAATGCAGGGGAGATATTTTATTGTCATGAATCTCACTGCAATGCTTGCACTGCCCTCTGCTGGTTCCTTTTGGACCTGTACATATTTCCCTTGCATCTTTCTCTTAAACTGTCTGCCTCAGTTAGCTTTTTAACATAGGCTTGATGTCAGTAATGATTAACATACTTTCGTTCAAGCAGCTGAATTTCTTCTGTATTGATTTTATTTTCTTTTAGTGGCAGAAGGCTGAGGAAATCGCACAGGCCAGTGGACAGGCCATTAAAATCGAGAATCCAAACCAGTTTGTCCCTCTATTCACCAACCCAAAGGAGGTGCTTGAGACTAGAAATAAGGTACAGTAAGCTTTTTTTTGTCATTGGGTTTTGTAAGGGGTTTTACAGTCAAAGACCCAGAACCAGATTTGATGAATGAAGACCCGGAATCAGAATTATAATAAATTAAATAAAAGATTTACTGAAGATATTTGCAGTTTCATCAGCAGAAGTCAGCTTCAATATTAACAAAGAGTTCGTAGGCCGCCCCCTTACAGTTAGAAAGATCACAGCAGTTATACCCTTCACCAAGGTCTAAGCCACGTCCTTGCTTCAGGTTGCAGTTTCTGATTGGCTAATAAATAGATAAAAATAGTCATTTTCCACACATATACAGAGATTGAAGCATATCTCCATTGATTATGCAGCTGAAACTCAGACCCTGAAGTCAGGCTCGTCCTGACCTTCCAGTTCTCAGATCTGCATTGCTGGGCGCCAGCATGTCCACAACAACAACTCAGTCCATCTCCGATAATGCCAGTGGTCCCTTAACCTGTAACCAAAAAGACTAACACACACACTGACACACAGCTTTTTCCAAGGCTGGATTTGGCCAGGCTCTAACGATAAAATCCTCTCAAAACATCAAGATAATGCGTTCTTTCTCTCAAGGAGACCTACACTTTAGTCTATAATGAAAAGTAAGGCTTTAACTGAGAAAGGTTCCCTTAAACCAGGGATGTCCAATCCTGCTCCTGGAGGGCCACTGTCCTGCAGAGTTTAGCTCCAAACCCAATTAAACACACCTGAACTAGATAATCAAGGTCTTACTAGGCATTCTAGAAACTTCCAGGAAGGTGTGTTGAGGCAGGTTAGAGCTAAACTCGGCAGGACAGTGGCCCTCCAGGACTGAGTTTGGACACTATAGACTTCAATTACCCTTGTGACAATAGTTGTCAGAGTAAAAACAGAGCAAGCACTGTTACTGCATTCAGATATCAAATACAGACATTAGAGAATGCATGAAAAGAACATTTCATAAATCACATGGTAACTTCTACAAAGTAAAATCTCATAAGCCTAGAGAAGTCATTCAACTCATGTGATATTTAGAAGGAAAAATACTGATTAACACCTTAATTATAATCACTCATTACATATACATTGAAGCAGCAGTTTATTCCAAAATCCACACCCTTCAGTTTAAACGCCTTTATTGAAACTGCAGATTTTATTGATTTAATATCAAAACTGAAATCAGGACAAATTGTGCATCTTTTCTAAGATCTTGTTCGCTTATGCTCACCAAGGCTGCATTTATTTAATTTAAAACAGTGAAAACAGTCATTTTTTTTACAATTTAAAATATATGTTTTCTATTTTAATACATGTTTAAATGTAATTCATGTGGTGATAGCGGAATTTTTAGCATCTTTATTCCAGTCTTCAGTGTCACATGATCCTTCAGAAATCATTCTAATGCTGATTTGCTGCTCAAGGAACATTTCTTAATATTTTCAATGTTGAAAGCAGTTGGGCTGCTTAATATTTTGCAGAAACTGTGATACCTTTTTCAGGATTCTTTGGTGAATAGAAAGTAACAGCATTTGTTTGAAATACTTTTTTGTTTTTTTGCAACAATGTAACCATCCAAACTTTTGAACAGAAGTGTTATTCAAATTCAGCTGTAAGCTGCAATACTCAGATGCTAGGAGGTGGAGAAAGATAGAAAAATAATGATGACTAAGATTTCTGAGTGAAGTGTGCTAGTATTTAGTATTCAAGAAAAAATACATATTTTATCATAGTCATTTACTATCATTGTATGTTCTGCATGACTGCCAACAGAACTGAGAGCAGATCTCAGTATTATGGCAGAGATTTACAGTCTCACCAACAGTGCGAGACAGAGTGTTTGTAGTGACAGAAGTTTTGCAACATGTAGTTTCAGTTTTTTACCATCGGGACCAAGATGACTGTGATGGGAGGAGGGAATAGTCACAGGGAGAGGAGAATATTCGGCAGAGAAAGGATAGCGAGAGAAGAAATGGATAATAATAATAATATTTAAATTAATAGGAAGATGTTGTACCCTGAAATCATTGCATTAATTAAATGCTGTAAAGAAAGCCAGACATTGACTAGTAGTGTCAATGAAGGATTATAACTGGATTTATGCATAGAAAAGAGCAGCAAATACTTTTATAAGATGATAAATAACTTTTTTAGACTATAATACACTAACTTACATCATAATATTATTAAGAACGTTTATGATAAAATAAACTTAGGATAAATGTTTAGTTGTTGGTAGTTGTTTAGTTTAGGTGACATTCATCTTGGAGCCAAAATTAAACAATTATGCAGAAGCAAGACTACAATAAATATACACACAAAGAGAATGTCAAGTACGTTCAAGCTGTCGAATTGCAGCTATGTCTACATAAACACAAAATACACTGGAAAGCGTAGGGTGATGGATTTTATTTTATTATTTTATTATTTGTGTTTCAGATCAGGGAGCAGAATCGTCAGGACATGAAAACAGCTGGACCTCGGTCTCAAGTTTTAGCCAGTGTCATCCCAGACAACAGTCCACCGGTGAGATCACAGAGTCATTCAGTTCATATATACTCAAAACAAGAGTCATACACTTATACTCATACACTTCAAACAATTAAAACATGTCCTTTCATATTCTTTCTCTTGAAAACATGAACTTTCTTAAAGGAATAGTTCACTTTGAAATAAAATTTTGGTATGTTTAGCTTACCTCAAGGGCATCCAAGATGTAGGTGTCTTTTTTTCCGCAGTAGTTTCAATTTTGATATTTTTAGGTCAAACCGTTCTTGTCTGTCAGTCATATAATGCAGGTCTGTGGTCACTGTCTCAAAGAGCATGCACAGAGTCCAAATTAAAACAATTCCCCATCGTCCAAATTAAACAATTCCCCATCGTAAGTACACATTGATGGCCTAAGACACGAAACGAGCGGTTTGTATGAGAAAACGAACCGTATTTATATCGTTTTTACCTCTTATACACAGCCACGTCCAAGTGATCTGAGGGCGCGCGCGCTTCGTGGTGTGTGACGTGTGCGCAGACTGGTGCATAGATATATACACTAGATGTCGCATTAAAGACATTCGTTCCAATGAACTGCCGTAGACAAGGCGACATCTAGTGTATATATCTATGCACCAGTCTGCGTACACGTCACACACCAGGATGCGCGCGCGCCCTCAGATCACTTGGACGTGGCTGTGTTACAAGAGGTAAAAACTATATAAATACTGTTCGTTTTCAAAGTCAAAGGTTGTATTGTTAACATTTGTTAATGCACCGTGAACTAACATGAACAAACAATGAACAGCTGAATTTTTATTAGCTAACATTAAACAAGATTAATGAATACTATAACAAATGTGTTGCTCATTGTTAGTTAATACATTAACTAATGTTATCTAATGAATCTTATTTTAAAGTGTTACCAAATTGTTCAAGGTGGTTCTGTTTTATAAAATAATATCTTTTAATCCTACCCTGTAAATATCAGTAGCAATGACTAATGAATATTTTTCACTGCTCAAAATCTGTTTCTAAAGACTTTTGCTTGTGAGCGTGTGCATGTGTTCATAATGTGAGCATGATTGTGTTGCTTCCAGTCTCCAGAGACTGTCGAGCCCCCAGCCATACCCGAACCAGACACTCCTAATCCCTTCAACGAGCTGACGGATCAGGAGCTGGAGGAATACCGCAAGGAGGTGCAGCGCAAACAACACGGCCAGCAGGACGGTACGAGCTGACACTGTCTTAACTAGACTTAGACAGTGTAGTTTTGTAACCCATTGATTTCTGACCCAAGTACTGATGTGATATTGATTTTCTCACTGGATTAAAGAAGAGAATTCAATAAACATCCCCTGTCTTATACAGTATACACATCCTTAGACAAATATTGACTTGATGTCACTGCTACTGAATACCAAAGTTTTGCCTTTTATTTTATTATCCACTTTTAAGAATGAACGTTTGGAGCAATATATATTTTAATTCAGGAAATAATGCATGTATTTAATACTTTGAAGTGTGCCTTGAAAATAAATGAATTAAAGTTGTTGAATTTCAGTATCTTTCCAGAAACTGCTAACTTGAGGTTTTGTGTCCCGACATCATTTCTTCATGGTTCAGCACCTGAGCACTGATCTTTTTGCACTGTGTCCTGTCTGACAACCTTCCCACACACACACTAAAATCCAAGAATGCCTTTACAGTAACTACCATTGTTGGGGAAGTTAGTTGCCAAGCTACAAACTACCCATGACTTAAAGTAGTTAACCTATTGTTTAGATGGATAAGCAGGTTACATCAGTAAGTAAAATCTACACTACTGTTCAAAAGTTTGGGGTCAGTAAACTTTTTTGTTTGTTTATGTTTTTGAAAGAAGTCCCACCAAAGCTGAATTTATTTGATCAAAAAACAGTCGAAACTGTAATATTGTGAAATATTATTACAATACAAAATCAGCATCATTACTCCAGTCTTCAGAGTCACATGATCCTTCAGAAATCATTCTAATATGCTGATTTGGTGCTCAAGAAACGATTATTGTTATTATATAAATGTTGAAAATAGTTGTGCATCTATCTATCTATCTATCTATCTATCTATCTATCTATCTATCTATCTATCTATCTATCTATCTATCTATCTATCTATCTATCTATCTATCTATCTATCTATCTATCTATCTACAGTATCTATGTAACTATCTATCTATATCTCGTTCTATCTATCTATCGTTCTATCTATCTATCGTTCTATCTATCGTTCTATCTATCTATAATTGATAAAAAGAACAGCATTTATTTAAAATATAAATCTTGTGTAACATTATAAATGTCTTTACTTTTACTTTTCAGTTTGATGGATCCTTGCTGAATAAAAATATTAATTTACTGTATCCCCAAACATTTGAAGGGTACTGCATATATATATATATATATATATATATATATATATATATATATATATATATATATATACATTTTTTTTTTTTCTGGCAGTATTTTTTCTGGTACAAAAACGATAGGAATCTTAATTAAACAATTGTATTAAACGCATATAATAATAAAATACAGGCATATATATAGGCTATATATATAAATAGGCTATATATATATATATATATATATATATATATATATATATATATATATATATATATATATTCTTTTTTTATTAATATTAAATTGAAATGACAAGCAAGGACTCAAATGGAAAAATTAACTCTTTACCAGAAAAGCTACATTATTTTGAAATTAGCTGAGCAATTGTCACACTGCTAAAAAAGGTTTTTATTAATTTAGCAACAACGCTATTTTTAATAAATGACTCCTCGACACTGGTTATTACTCACTGTACACCTCCTCCTTATCTCCCTCTATTTCTGTTTCCTCTCCTCTCCTTCCCTCTACCCTGATGTTGTGTAAAAGGTGTGGAGGAGGTGGTGAATGACACGGGGACTTCCCCGACTACCTCCCCCAAAAAGAGCCCAGTGTCAGGTGAGACCCGGTGGTGCTTCCCCTCACACCTGTGCATGAGAACATGACACTGCCGAAACACCTGCTATGGTCACACATGCTGATCTGTGTGTTGCATCATCACAACCCCTGTTACTACAAGCTAAATAAAAAGTAATGTTTTTTTCTCCGGTAACACTTTACAAAAAGGTACCATTAATGTTAGTTAATGCATTAATGAACAATGCGTTTGTTACAATATTCATCTTTGTTTATGTTAGTTAAAAAATACAACTTTTCATTGTTAGTTCATGTAAGCTGAGGTCCATTAACTATTGTTAACAGAGACAACACTTTTGAAATTAACTAAATTAACTAAGATTAATAAATGTACTACTGTTAGTTTTTTCTCTATATGCACTGAAGTAGATAAATGCAGATTTATTTTATAATCTGGTATCAAAACATATAATGACCTTAAAGGAATAGTTTACCCAAAAATGACTATTCTGTCATGTGCATATATTGCTAATACTCTACAAAAAGGTTTGATTTGTTAACATTAGTTTACTACATTAATTAACGAACTAACAATGAACAATACTTATAAAGCTTTTATTAATCTTAGTTAATGCATTGACTTATTTTTTTTTAAGATCAAATGTATCTGTTAAAATGAGCTAATGCAATGTGAACTAACATGAACATTTTTATTAACTAACATTAACAAAATTTTATAAATGCTGTAAACATACAGCATATTGTTCATTGTTAGTTAATGCATTAATGTTAAAGTTGGCATGAAACGGAAGTTGCGACTATCTTTTCTTCCCTATTGTGACATATATTTGAGTGAAAAGGCAGGACCTTTTTTTGTCCATTGGGAATTGATTGGATGATTGCGGTTTGCTTTTGGTCGACATCGATAATTTACCACTGATTAAAGATCAAAATTAATTTTTTTTTTTTAAATAATGTGCATGGATAAATACTTTTTAATAAATTCAGCAATATTCCACAAAAAAAAACATAAGAATAGTTGATTTTGATTTCGTTGTGACTAACAAATTACCTGACTGTAAAGTGTTACCCATATACTGTTATTTTCCATGAATATTTTTTGAAGAATCTAAAAAATGAAGTTTCCTTTTTGGGTGAGCGATGCCTTTAACTGTTAGGGTAATGTACAGTAACATGGGATGTCTGTATTCAAGTCTGTGTCAGTGTTTTCATTTCAATTGTCATAATTTTTTATTTTTATGTGTGACATTTTCAGCTCTGTACTGTAGCCTCCATCTGTCTTCACACCTTGTCTGTCTGTCTCTGTCCCTCTATTATAATTTGTAGGACAGTCGTTTGGTACTGAGATCTTGTCTCACTAGTGAGTATATAGAAAGACATTGCACACAACTTGAACGAGCATGTTGGCCAAAAACTGTAGCTGCTTCTGTGCCATGGGTTAACCCCTTAACAACTGCTTAACTGGTTTTTGTTTTGTTTTCTTTATTATTTTTACTGTGCTATTTCTTTTCTATTTTTATTTCAATTGCATTCGCATGCAGATGGGAAAGCCACAGATGCCGTGCAGAACGATAAAGGCGATGAGAAGAAACAGCAGGAGGAGCTAGAAAAACAAATGAAGGCTCTGTCCACCACTGACACTTCTGAAACCACACCCTCGGCCCCGCCCACTGCCCCGCCCAACAAGCCTGCAGGAAACACCCCAGAGGGGTCACCTTCCAAATCTCCTTCAAAGAAAAAAAAGAAGTTCAAGGCCCCCTGTTTCCTAAAGAAAAGCAAGAAACAGAAAGAGAAAGCAGAATCTTGAACTCAGACACGCTCTCAAAGTGTTCTTCACTAATACTTACACGCAAACACATCTTCACATCCACTGTGTATCCATTTACTGATCTTTACATGCCATACGAGTTTCTGATTATGGTTTTGTGACTTGAAACATGTTTTTGGTACACTCTGTCCACCACGCCGATGCAATTTTCACAATGCTTCACTAATGCACATTGAATATGATCCTTCCCCTTGCTTTAAAATGAATTGCATTTAGTACTTGCATAGATAAAAAAGAATGTGGCATTGAGTAAGCATTGATTGTTCATGTCTATCGATTCTGATTGTTGCTCATTATCATGTTTATATAATTACATGTGGCATTACTGTTGACTAAAATCTTTTTTAACCACTATAAACATCCTTCATCTCACTTTGTTATGAATCGCAGGGATAAACTAATTGAAAATGTTTCATTCACTGGAAATCATGATCGCAGTGGCTTGCAAACAATACATGTCAAAAGGCCAAAATAAGCAAGATAATGGCTTGTTGCTGCAAAGAAAATTCAACACTAAATGCATAACTTTATTATTTATACGTTTTTTTATTATTATTATTATTATTTAGTATCTTTATTTTGTATGTATGTGCGCCGGAGACTTCTTTGCAGTTGTAATTATTTTTATGATCAGCCACTGTTATTTAAATGCATTTGTGTGTACATTAGCCAGTTTATAAACTTAATTCCATGTCAATATTAGAATGTAAAATGCTAGGATTGGATGTACCATTCATTAAAGATCACATCCATGTGAAGTTGTTGTAGTCTGTCTTTGGGGTGGATTTCAAAATCAAAGGTGACATTTCTTTTCTTGTCACGTTAAAGGGATAGTTCACCCAACATTTTTAATTCTGGCATTATTTACTCACCCATATGTTGTTCCAAACCTGTATGTATTTCTTCTGTTGAACTAAAAAGAAGATATTTTGGATAATGTTGGTAATCAGACAGTTGACGGATGTTATTTTTTCCTACTATGGAAGTCAAGGGCTACCATCAACTGTCTGGTTACCAACATTCTTCACAATATCTTCTTTTTAGTTCAACAGAAGAAACTCATACATACAGGTTTGGAACAACTTGAGGGTGAGCAAATGATGACAGAATTTGAATTTCTAGGTGAACTAACCCTTTTACTTTAAAGAGGTTGCTTTCAAGTACAAATATGTTGCAACCAGTTGATGTATTTCCGAAATATTTAACTGAAAAACAAATACATAATGATTTTCTTTTCATTTGACATTGCAACTACATTCACTAAGGGGCGTAATGTGTGATAGGAACTATTTTCAAGGAACCCTTGAAGTCTTCCGGATTGCTTTTTGAGGCGCACAGTTGATGGCGACCTGCAGACGATTGATTCTGGAAATTTCTGCAAGTTTGTGAAAGCGCTGTTTGAAAGAAAGGAGTTTGCTTCATATTAATCGAATAATGGTGAGAAGCAGGAGCCGAAGCCCAGCACCACCACGACGAGGTTTGAATTCAATTATTGCTTTAAATATATGGATGGCTGGCTACTGTTGTTAACGTCGCATCTTGCGCACATTAAATTAACGTTAGGCTAACGTTACACCAAAAAACACACAGATCAAATTATAGTTGTACTTATAATTATACAAATTATTCTTGCTCATCAAGCCATTTCTACGAGTTGATATTTTTTATAGCCCAATGTAACACAGATAATCATTTTTCAAGTGGAAGTAAACTAGCATTAGCCTATAGCATTTGGTTGCTTAACTTATCTTTTTAGGTTACATTGATTTTTTTTTTATGTTATTTATTAACATCTTGTTATTACTAACTATAAAATATTGATTTTGTTCTTAAATTTTTATTTTATTTCACAAACAATGCATTGTTCTCAAAAAATATTCATTTTTAAGATGTCAGTGGCATCTAAAAAGAAATTGTTCACAGTCGTATAGCATTACATTTATTTTTATTATAGAAAATAGAATAGCACTTTTAATTAGTTTTAATGGGGAAAAAATAATAAAAAAATAGTATTGAACAAACTAAAATCAGTAGATTATAACATAAAAAAATATTTTTAATGGAAAAAATCATCTTTAACATTAACAATAGATTAAAACAAAAATCCAAAAGGCCCCCCCTTTAAATAATTTAGGGGTAATCGAGAGAAAATAAAAATAATCTGGTTAGTGTGGTTATATGCACATTGGATATTATTTTTTATCATGGTAATTATTCAGTTTTGCTTTTTTTATACACTGGTTGACCTCATCCTAATGCTTAATTATAATTACGTTTTTGAAGAACCAGATGAAGGGTACAGTGGACTTTTCAGGCAGCTGGCAAATTTAAATATTCAAATAGAAAGGTTATTTTATTTATTTTGTTCCAACCTTTTGTTGGTAACGGCTTTGTGGTTTCTCATTCCAGAGAGACGGCGTTCACGCTCGTCTTCACGAGATCGTGAGAGGAGGCGCAGGGAGCGCGAGAGGTCCCGGGACAGAGAGAGACGAAGGTCGCGCTCACGCTCCCCCCAAAGGCGCAGATCCAGGTGAGCTTGTGGCATCAGACACTAGCTGTACACACATTTGATTAGTGAAGAACATAACAGGCCTGTGAATCTGGTTAGATAAAAAGTGGAGCTCTGGGCTCAATGTTTAGTTTTTGATAACCCCTCCTCCAGCTGTGTGCCTGTCTTTTTTATGTAGGTCTCCACGGCGACACCGCTCCTCCTCTCTGTCTCCAGTGCGGCAGAAGGACAGACGGGACGATGATAGGAAGGAAGTTAAAGACAAGCCAGCAAAGGTCCATCAGATATCAGGTGGAGCACTTTATTTTATCTTACAATAAAATTACTTTACTTGACTTTTGGATTATTGCAGAAAACAAGCTCTGTGACCAACAAAAGTTTATTCTTACACGGTTAGCCACTCGTTAGCAACCACCTTTTTCAAGATGTAAAAGCTTTAAAGGGTTAGTTCACCCAAAAATGAAAATTCTGTCATTAATTACTCACCCTCATGTCGTTCCAAACCCGTAAGACTTTCGTTCATCTTCAAATGAAGATCTTTTTGATGAAATCTCAGAGCTTCCTGTCCCTTCATTGACAGCTACGCAGTTCATAAAGAGATTGTAAGACTAATCCATATGAATTGAGCGGTTTAGTCCAAATTTTCTGAAGAGACTCAATCACTTTATATGATGAACAGATTTAATTTAGGCTTTTATTCACATTTAAACATTCATCAACTCACACGTTAGTTGTGGTAGACGGAAGCTCAAGCATGTTGAGCTTCTTTTTATGTTCGCTGGTCAATGTTTAAATGAGAATAAAATCCCAAATTAAATTTTATGTAGTAGAATAAAATTAAAATATCTTAAGATTATGTTCACCACAGACCTTATTTCTAGTATTTATCCAAAAACCCATTAACTTCAGAGTGATGGAACCGAAAGTGCTAAAATGCAAACTCGTTTCTGGGTTTTAGCCTACGAAAATACTTTCTGTTATGATTGTCTTTTGTGTCAGATAATGAATTCTTGTGTCGCGGACAAGAACATGCCAGACTACAACATTCCCAACTAATCATCGCTTGCCATCCTTAACTACCTCCTTGATGTCATCGAGAAGGCGGAACTAATGACTAGAAACGAGTAGGGCTGGGTATTGACACAAATTTCACAATTTTATTCGATTTATATTCACAAGCTTGCAATTCGATTTCGATTTTGATTCAATATTGATTATTTTGGATATCTGGTACAATACATGGTAAATTTTTTCAAGGAAAACTAATCTTTTAACTAATGCTGTAAACTATGGGAGTAGTTGCATACACTTAAATTACACTTATTTATTTTTATAATAATAAAGTTATATAAAATATAAACATTTAAATGGTGGCTGTCATAAAAACCTGGCAGATTTATTCAAACATGCATTAAAAATTGAAGAACATTAAAAATTATAATGAATATGTAATATGGTGCATATATTTAGCAAAATGCTCCTCTCTAGAGTTAATTTTAACGAGTTTATGGTATTGGATATGTTTTTTCTGAGGTAAATGTGACGTTACATGACATTGTTTACAAGCTGATTTACTGACGTCTTTCCACGGTTGAAATACTGATTGAGCGATTCCATGTCACATGATACGGATTTCAATAAGTTGTACTCTACCTTTTAACACACTTTCAGATGCTCATTCATGTTTATTTTGCGCGGTAACTGGTATTATTAAGGCGGAAGAGAAGATCATGTGCTTCTCTTGAGCTGCGCCAGAGCGATCTCACGCCACAGCGACAAAACGGTATTTATGTTTTTGAATTTCGTAAGAAAATGGACGTAATTTGAAATCTGAGACTTTGTTTCATATCAATAGTAACAAAGTTTATTGGATGGGATGCGCGCTACATGTTGCATTCATTCATCAACTGAAAACAGGATGACTAATCTATTTTTAGGATTTAAGAATCGATATCGGTTCGTAAAAATGAGAATCGATTAAAATCGAGAAATCAATATTTTTTACCCAGCCCTAGAAACGAGTGTAAACAAACAACGGCTGCGGAATCGCCGTGTTTGTGTACTGGCTGTCTTGTCATCAGAAAGACAGAAAATTGCATAATTCCACCTAGCAGCACCAACACCATCATCTCTCTCTCTTGTTTCGCCATGTTTGAAAGCTGTGTACGGAAGAGCTTCTCTGCTCCTATTGGTCAATGTCACAGACGTGACAGAACTCGTCATGAAACATTCTTATCATTTCTTTTTTCACTATGAGACACTATACGAGAGAATAGCAGTCAATTCTTGCACCCATTGTAGTTTAATAAAATGTTAAATAAATTGTGCCACAATCCGGCTGATATCTGGTAGTCTGAAACCGGCATTATCTGCATCTTTGGATTTTCTCAATTAGAATTGTTTAAACAGTCAAAGCAAAATGATAAACATAAACTTTTTTTCAGGAAGGTGAGAAAATAATTTAAAGTCAATGACCCATCAATATTCACTGTTTGCTTTATTAATAAAGTTAAAATATAAAATCTGTCACATACATGTTGTGCATAGGCAGTGAAATGTATCCCACCCCCCCCACCCCAGGTCAGCTACACATTCCCGGTATTGTGCTTGATTCATCAGTTCACGTTATTCCAAAGACAACAAATTTGTGTATCAACAAATAATTCCAATAGTTCAACCACAGTAATTTAGTTCCCAATAATGTAATAAAAGTTATGGCAGTAATAACGAATAACCAAGGCTGCAAAAAAATACTGTAAAAATGGTAATATTGTAAAATATTACAATTTAAAAAAGCCAGTTTCTCTTTGAATATATTTTAAAATGTAATTTATTCCTGCTTTTGATGCAAAGCTGAATTTTCAGCATCATTATTCCAGTCTTCAGCGTCACATGATCCTTCAGAAAACATTCTTCTAATATGCTGATTTTCTGCTTAAGAAACATTTCTTCTCAACAATATTGAAGCCAGTTGTGCTGCTTAATATTTTTTTGTGGAAACTGTGATGCATTATTCTTCAGTGAATAGAAAGTTCAAAAGAACAGCATTAATTAAAGCAACACTATGTAACATTTTTTACCTTAAAATAATGTTTCCAAAATCGTTTCAGTGGTTCATCAAGTCGTAACAGGGTGAAAGGCACTTATGCCTCCGCTTTGCGGTCCTTTACCTTTGTCGCGTTTCTGTAGTTCTAATGAGACATAAGAAAACTACAAATTTGACTAGCTTTACGGCAAGCGTTACAATAGTCATTATTTTGTTTTTCTTCGTTTCTGATGTCACAATACATCATACTTTCATAAAATCATGCATCATACTCTACCTTGTCTGTGGACATCGTTCATTCCAAAGCCGGTGCTGGATAAACAGTGTGCGTGCGACAGTAGGCTGCTGTAGGCTAAAAGATTACGACAGCGGTAATGGACAATTCCGCTTCCAACCTGTAGGGGGACCGCAGAGGAAAAGTTCCATAGTGTTGCTTTAAAATAGAAACTGTTTTTACCTTAAAGGTTGTATCAGTGATTTCAGGCCCAAAAAAAAAAAGATCACATTCATCTAATCTTTCCTAACGATCCGCTAGCTGCCCGCCCCATAAGCATGTCGTCAAAAAACGCGTCTCTGTAGTAGGGGTTGCACGACTACTGATTTCTGCTAGTCGATTTCTTATCAAAACAATACTCGAGTTACTCGACTACTCGTCGTTCATGCTACTGTAAATGAAAAGACATGAAATAGCTAGATCTTATCAATAAACATTTATTAATGCATAGCCTAATGCAACAATTACATAAGTAAACTCTCAAAACATTGTAATTATGACATTTCATTTTTAAATTTTCATGTAACAGTCTAAAGCCAAATAAATAGCCGTTCCTGCCTTTCATTTCAGACGTCTGCTTCTAGGGGCCGTTCACATATCGCGTCTTTTCCGCGCTCAAGGTCGTTATTTCAAATGTAGGCGCGCGGCCGCGGCAAGCGCGCTCATAATGAAAGCAACATGTTGCACTAGTTTTTCCAGGCGGGTTTTTCCTTCTCATCTCCACAAATATATCTAGTAGTAAAGATAATGCAAGGGTTAGAAATAAATTAATCCTTTGCTGAATGATAACTACTTCGACGTCATCATGGAGAGCGCAGTTTGGTTGCATAGCGACGACAGACGCCACAGGAGCGCGAGCGCTTGTAGGAGACATCGGCACGGCCGCGCGCTCTTTCCACACGTTTTTAGACGCAATATGTGAGCGGCCTCTCGCAGAGTTGGCCAATTACAATATTTTTTGTCATCCTTGATGAAATACTTCCACACAAATGACGTGTGGTGTCTGTTGGTGACGTTCGCCATTTTTAATTCATTTATGGTTTATGGACGCTCGAGTAGTCGATTGTTTCCGACAGCGTCGACTAGTGGTTGAAGTAGTCGATCTATCGACTACTCGACTAGTCTATGCAAGCCCTACTCTGTAGGCAGCCTAGGCTCTGAGATCTGCACACAAAAACAATTGGTTTCACCAACCACTCAAAATCAAAACAAATAGTGTTCCAACCAATCACCGACAGGGGGAGGGTGTTGTGAGGTTTTGAGCCAGCTTCTTCTTCAGATCCGACTTCGCGTGCAGCCGTGCACGAGCACAAAACCTCACAACACCCTCCCCCTGTCGGTGATTGGTTGATCTCAGAGCCTAGGCTGCCTACAGAGACACGTTTTTTTGACGGCCTGCTTATGGGGCGGGCAGCTAGCGGATCATTAGGAAAGATTAGATGAATGTGCTAAAAAAAAATTGGGGCCTGAAATCACTGAAACAACCTTTAATAAATGCCTATACTGTCACTTTTGATCAGTTTAATGTGTCCTTGCTGAATAAAAAACTAGCTGAATCCAGACTGAATGATAGTGTTCATTCTTTAAGATGCTCTCATGTTTGAACATGACCTTCAGCCTACACTTCTCAGTCAAAAACTCTCCTCAAAAGGGTCAAAATACAGAAGTAAAATGGGTTTTGATCTTGAATATATTGTCATTCTGATATCATGATGCTGAGAACAAACTTTGAATGTACCCAGGCATGGCACTTATAAGTTGATGTCCTTTCTCGTCTGATTGCTCGTACAGCTGAGGACATGCAGGGAAAGACTGAGGAGGAAATAGAGATGATGAAACTGATGGGCTTTGGATCCTTTGACAGCACAAAGGTGAGGCATTTTCTTTACATCCTACAAGAACGACCAAACGAGATGTTCTTCGCACTTTGTAATAAGTATGTTGTATTGTTGTCAATCACATAGAGTTTAGTATGTTAGTATGCATTGACCACTGTATTGGCCTTTGGTCATCATGGGCAAAAGTACATACTGTTCCACAAAGCTGCTTGCAGCTTTTTTTTTAATGGCAAAGCTGATCATCCCAATAACCACAAGATGGCACAGCTAGACAGAGTGCATGCTAAAAATATTCCTGTTGAAAACCAAATTAATTTGAAAATAAAATCTTAAATATTCTGTGCTGTAATATTCTTCCCTATTTTTTGTATTTTTTTTTTATTAATGCAGAGTTCTTTTTACATCATTTAAAAATTAATGTATGGTGTATGATTGTCATTTTTAATCAACAGGGCAAAAAGAAGGAAGGAAATGTTGCTTCGTTTGCAATTAACGTGTCACAGAAGAGAAAATACAGGTATGTGTATTTACAGTATTTGTTTTCTGAGATTAAATAGTTAATCTGCCTGAACCCCAGATCCTCCACTTGATGATATGAGTTCTGTGATTTGTAATTCCTGGCTTTATTTTGTAATTTTATCCTTTTTTATATGTATAAACGGCATTTGATTTAAGAAAATTAACTTAAGTTAATATCCCAGCAACAGCAACGTATTTGGCCAATCACCTCTGCAGGTACTGCACAACTAAATGACAAACGTTCTCATTGGTGGGCAGTGATGTAATGTTTTGGTGCAGGAAGGCGATCAATGATGTAATCATATTTCTCTTGCAGGCAATACATGAACAGGAAAGGTGGTTTTAACAGACCCTTGGATTTCATTGCTTGATGGAGTCGTCAGGAACCATGTTTTAACGACTTTGTCTTTTTGATGAAATGTATATTTCTTTTTCTTCCCTGAGTTTATGTAAATATGTGTTCCAGCGGTTTTTCCATATGTTTTGCTTTTCATTCGATAGCTGTGATGTAAATGTAGTTTAGTTTGTAGTAGCTAATTTTAAAAAGGATTTTGATATTGTGGATACATTTCCTTGAATATCTTATTCAGCAAAAACATTGCAGAACTAAATAAAGGCGAATTCTTGATGAATGATTTTGTCCATTATCTTGTTATTGTGCAATCAAATTGGCTATCACATATTTTAATGGTGTTTAATTGGTCTAAAAACACTTGAAGAAATAAATAAAATAATGCCATTGCTATATGTTTAAAACGTACAAATCATGTGAAGTCATTTTAACTATCAGCATGTACAAGGGAGGTGTGTCTGTTATGAGTTCCGGAACATTATAAAGGCGTCCAATCACAGGCGACAGTGCTGTGACTGTCCAGCCAATCATAGCATAACAACAGTACACGATTTGCATAATCCATTTTGGCTCAGGAGCAAATGCCAGAATACTACGGCACAGGTTGTACCTTCGCTCCAAAATGGCGCTACAGTGATGCTTAGTTGCACCATTATCTTGCGGAATCGCATTACAGTAGTCATATATTCACGCTTTATAATGCACCTCAGCCATTGGCCCTCTCTAGACACGAGCATTTAGATTGACAGCAGACGCATCCAATGAGATGATTGCTTCCTGTATCGTCCATCCAATAGTATCGCTTTTTCTCCAGAACTGCTGACAGGCATACACAGTAACATGACAGCAGCTAGCAAACATCTCATCTGCCTGGCTCAACGACGTTATGGTTTCGCTAGCTGTGTGTTTTTGTCCTATTTTTGATTAATTTTCCTCAGTTGCACACAGCCACAGCTTAGCATGTGCAACTAGAGCTGTTTAATAAGTAGCCAGATCGTCTGTCACGCTTGAAATATCGAAACCAGCGATTGTTTGGACTTTTCGAGGCCGTGTATTTTATTTTAAAGACTCTTTTCAGCACATTTCTTTTTCAACGATCAATCAAGATTTTTTCCTTTTTTATTATACAACATAATATTGCCTACCACCTCGCTGGACAGACGTATCAAAATTGTCTTCTTTTTTTTTAACAACAACAACAAGGAATTGTGGTTGAACGCTGTTTGTTTTCCAACCAGCACCAAAGCTCAAAGATTATTTACAAAAAATAATATCACCAGCTGCGCAAATACACTTTTTTGTGTGTCACTTTAGCTATACAATCTGGCAACCAGTACCCTGACCGAGCTGTCAGTCCAGTATTTTTTGCCAATTTTTTCCAGACTCAGCGATGGTCTCTAGTTAGCAGCGTTTGCTGTCAGTATCAGAGCCTAAAAATTGACAAAGTGCAGAACTAAAGCTCTTATCTTTTTGACAGCTCATCTATAAAAGTCTTTAGACCTTCCTGAGTGTCACCACTTGCATGCTTTCAGGAAGAGTTGCCAGATTTTGCAAACCTGGAAGGTTTTTTGTTGTTGTTGTTGTTGTTCGTGTCGTGTTCTCACAGTTTTAACATTTAATGTCCAATGTCTCGTTTAATATGAACAGGACTAGTTAATTTAGTTATTTTTTGGCAGCTGAGGGGCATTTTTATTCGGTTTTTATCATCCAGTTATTCGGAAACCAGCGTGTTTATTTGTGTTAGATTTTTCTTTCTCTTCATTTTTTTCCGCACATTTTATCAACAAGCCCCATATCTAAACATTTCCCTCGCTGCCTTGTACAAAAATATTTTGTAAATTCGTCTGACTGGATTTCTTTTTACTCTAAACGCTGGAAGAAGAAGAACCGTGAAGGAACGAAAGGCTGCAGCTTGTTTTGTTTTTTTCCTCGTTTATTTTCCTCGTTCTGACCCGGATTGTCGTTTTTATCGTTGTTTATTGCTTAAAATGACGGCTATTGAGAAACTGCAGATGTTGATCGAAGCAGCTGAATACCTTGATCGAAGAGAAAGAGGTAAAGTGACGTAATACTATCTATCTATCTATCTATCTATCTATCTATCTATCTATCTATCTATATATATATATATATATATATATATATATATGCATGCATACATACACATATATAATGATATTTTGGCATGCAAATGAACCCTGACACTGTTGCTAAGGTGCTTGTTTGCTAAATAGAGAAAATGGTGCTTCGACCTATTTATTAGAAGTGAATGCATGATATGCAGACGGGTTTTTTCCGTTGTTATGATATTTGGGGAAGATCAAGACATCGAGAAGTGTCCACTTCAGCTGTCTGAGACTGTGTGCTGGTCAGTCACCATACACTTGTCTTTCACAGGGGACACTAATGTGTTGTTAACCCTCTCTAGGGATAAAACCCAAGCGTATATGGCATATTTATATATTTTTAATGGTGCTTGATGACATATTTGTGTGCATATGTGGAAGTGAAATGCATTTTTCAAGCACTGCTGGTGGTTTACAGTGGAGGATTTCCTGTGCATCCCCCTTCCCCCCTATCTGTTGTGGTTCGGCTGGCTACTGGGTTTACTCCAGTTCAGATGACATCATTGACCCAAAAGCACTACATTTGTCTAGAAATGGTCCCATTGTGTTTTATATAATAACCACTTTTCTCCCAGGAACAAAAAAAAAATTCAATATTTGTAATCAATCACTTTGATTTTCAGGTAGTCAATGTGCTTTGTGGTCTAATGAGCTTCTAAATGTCTCTGTTTGAATTTGCAGAAGCGGAGCACGGCTATGCCTCCATGTTACCCTTTACCAGCAACAAAGAGAGGGATGGCTTGAAACGAAAAATCAAAAGCAAGAAAAATTGCAGCAGCAGGTACTTCCACCTAGTTTCTACAAAAACGAATATGATTTCATTAGCATCATGACGGATCTATTAGTGTGCACTGTTTGTACAGTGTGTGTTTTTCTCCCTCCGGATCCCAACATGAACATGATTCACACACATCATTCGCGAGTGATTTCTAAATTAGACATGCACATATCTGCGTGACACAAACACACCCACTGATTCATCTCCGTGCAGATGCAGTCAGAACACGCCGTCCCACGTTCAACATGGAGAGAGACGTACACTCACATGCTGCTCGATTCTTTCCCTGTGACTCTCACCACCCACGTCACACAGTCACAATTTACTCACTCACTACTCAACGCCTCAGATTTCATCGGCATCATCCGATTAGTGGGCCTGGAACTGTCCGTCGCCTGTCAGTGGGTGAAATCAGTTGCCTTAAATTGTTTTCAAAGTAGAGCTGATTACTATTTTGTTTAATGTAAATGACTTGTTTACCACCTATTATCAGGCAATGCTGTTTTTATGTTTGCATCAGTAGTGAACCATTCATCAAACTCATGATTGTTTTTTTATGTTCGTTAGTATTGAATTTGGCAGTAATTGCTCATATCAGCATGAGGTTAAACTAAAATTACATTTAAAAAGTCATAAAAAGACAGACCAATAGCAGACATGGTCACAATGAATGCTTTGAAGTCAGCATGAAATGAAATTCACCCCATTTTCTGAATCTGATCAGACAGAACTGTTCATGACAGAACCTGATCATGTTTAATCAAAATGTCATAACTGGAGCTTCTCTCTGGTGACTCTCTTAGTCCACTTAAACCCCACAGGCTTGCCTTCATTTTCCTGCTCATTTGAGTGCAACGCCCACATCTGAGGGTGCTTTCACATCTGTAGTTCAGTTCATTTGGTCCGGACCAAGGGTGAAAAATGATACTTTGTAGCATTTTTCAGGCGTTTTTGTTCCTTTTCACACCAGACTGATCGCTCTGGTCCGAATCAGTTTATGAGTTGATAAAACGAACCAAAATGCAGTCACGTGACTACATCCACATCACTCATTGGCCATATATGTCTGGCATTTCCATAACGGCACTTCGTTTGGTCAGAATTAACGTGCGGGAAAATCCGGCAGATAACACGCCGCTGTTTACTATGGAGAGAATGCGTGGGCTGATTGTATCCTTCGTCATATTTTATGTTTGTCTACTACACCACTTTAGACAAACAAGATTATTTGAGAATGAAGCAAGGATGCGGCTGTTAATAATTTCTATCAGGCTCTGTCTGCACCTCCTCACAACTTAAAGTTTGTCCGCGAGTGCAAACTGTCAACAAACATTTCTCCTCATCCCATAATCACAGCGCAGCTGACTACGGCAACTGGTTTAGTCCAAAAATGCGCAGTTCTTTGGCAGTTGGTTCTGTTCAAGGTCGGATCACGTTCTCACCACAAACGAACCGCTCCAGAGTTCGTTTCAAAACGTACCGAGACCACCTCTTCGAGCAGGTCTCGGTCCGCTTGTTTGGTCTGCTTTTGGTGCGCACACGAGTGCGATTGCCGCATTCACACCTGCCCAAACGAACCGTACCAGTGCAGGGAGCTACACTAACCTTTTTCACTGGTGGCACTTGCGCTACTAACTTTTTCAGTTACTGGCGCAAAACATGATTTGGTCGCACAAATTGTTTATAGTAAGCCGCTCTGGATAATAATGAACAATAATGAAACTGTATTGCATACAGATGTGCTTTTTATTTTACTTGCCATCTTTTAAACCACATGTCTTCTTGTTTTTGTTTTCTTTAACATTGGTTGGGATAGATTTACTGCAATAGAAAATACAGTACACAAAAAAGTGCAAAATGGATTTCAACATGCTATGGTTGGCACAGATGGGCAGACTCCTGAACTCTTAAGTAGTGATGCACCGATGTGAAAATTGTGGCCGATATTAATATTGCTGTTTTGGCCGATACCGATATCTCTGTATAGAAAACAAATTTACTGATAATCAAATAAAGAGAAATTTTCCAAAACACATTTTTCTTTTTTTTTTTTTTACTTTAGAAATAACTTATGTTGGGCACCTTTACCCGTGTGCAAAATATGTCACACATAGGACACACATGCATTATATTGCATTGCATTGCATATAATGTGTGCTGGTCTAAAATTAAGAAACCCCTAGAAAACAGAAAAAAAAAATGAAAAAAAAAATGAAAAAAACAGGTGTACAATAAAGATAGGCTACTTAATTTATTATTCCAATTACCAAATATGATACTAAATACCACAGGGAAAAGAGCTTCTATTTGTGACGTGCTGTCTTTGCATTTGAACATTGCACATTTTAAACAGGACAGGCATTAGCTGCATAAATGTTAGCCAATACAAACATATTTATAGAAAACAGTTGACAATGAATAGACAGGAGTCCAATAATAGCATAACGAATCACTTATTCTAAAAATAATATCAAGTAGGCTAAGTTTGACGAATCCGACATAACGAGGGCTGTTGTAAAACGTCCGTCATTTAACGAATTTTAAAAACACGGATGGATAATACAATATGCTTTCCGACATTTTGACAGAAAAAACAAAACAAGCAAGAACAAAATTTAAATTATAGCCCGTCAATTTTCATTTTACAATTATCTTCTCTCTCTGTTTGCGCGCGCGTCCGTATTTGTGTGAGAGAGAGAGAGCTCGCGAGTCGCGCAGATACAATGGTACGTTTTAATCTAAGTAACGGTCGCGGGGCTGAAGCCAACTTGATGTGTTGAATGCTCAGAGCACGTTATAAAACGTATTCTTAAAATACACATTTCTGTTTTAATAAATGCTCATAGTAAATCATAGCATATTGCCTAAAACATAGGTACAAAAATAATCAGTGATACATTTGCGACCCATTAAAAATTTTGGTCGCAATGGCATTTCAAAAGGTCGCATATGCGACCATTTTGGTCGCAGTGTAGTTCCCTGCAGTGGGGAAAACGAACTCTAGTGCGATTCAACCGAACTAAATGAGGCAGGTGTGAAAGCACCCTCAAAGTCCAATCAACAGATAATCTGAAAAAAAAAGACCTGTCACTACTTCCATTTCAATGGAGAAACTTGTAAGGAGAGCATCATCAGTATTTCAGCTTTATGCCTACTTTAACTCTATTCTCATTATGACGTGAGACGTGTATCTTAAACTCCACGGTCTAGAACATGTTCCGTTACACTATGTTCTAAACTGGTGCAACTTGATAAGGTGACAAGCGATAAATCTTTCATATCAATGCAGGTTTTTGATCTAAGCAGCTGCAACCGTGACACGAGTTTTTGTTTGGTTTCTATAGAGTGCATTCTTTTTGGTGGCCTTGTTTCTGGTAGTATTTTTCCCATAGTGATTTATAAAAAAGCTTTCTTTATAAACCATGAACCAAACCAAACAACTACAAGCTGAATCACATCATTGCAAAGTTTGAACTTGAAGCAAAAAATGTATCTAAAAATCAGACAAAAACTAAAAGACTGTGTACTTAACAGATTTAATAAGTGAAAGAACTACAATCCCATGAAGCATTGCAAATGAAATAATACAATTAAAAACGATGGCTAAATGTAAAAGAAGTTGAAAATTTTAATAATATATAAAAACAATGTATTTTTATTGCAAAATATTCATATACATATTAATATTTATGATGTATATTAATATATGGTGCTCAAGACACATATATTTATAAATGTTGAAAACAGTTGGCTGCTTAATATTTTTGTGTAAACAGTGCTAAAAAAAAACTGAATTCTTTGGTGAATAGAAAATTTAAAAGAACAGTTTTACCTTGAAATGTTTGGATATATAAATAGATAAATGCTAATATCATGCCATTTATTTCCATCTACATTTTTGGTCAAGATCTTTATTGACAATGCAAGAGTCCAGCTCTCTGTAAAGTCTCCTCCAGCACATCCCAAAGACTTTCAATGGATTTAAGGTCTGGACTCAGAGGTGCCAATTCATGTATGAAGATGATTCTTCATGATCCTCACAGCCATTCTTTGACAATTTGAGCCTTATGAATCTTGACATTGTTATCCTAGAATATGGCCATGATGTGTCTTCCTACATGGTGGTTTAAGAAGTGAAAAGCTACTCACTCCATCGGTTAGGGTTAGAAGAACTGTTTCCAAGCATATAACATGCTAGAAACATAATAATCACTGCATAATAATCACTATTTACTACACTGAAGTTTTTGGTGTGATTCACTGATATGTGGAGATTTTCTTTGCACAATCATGGGTAATGTAGTTTTTCACCAGGAATTCTGCTGTTAAACACAAATTAAAGTAAAGTAAATAATGCAGGTTGATGGCTTTAACAAAAGAACATACCATTGTTAAACAAACGTGTTGCTTACAGTAGGTCTTTTTTAAAAGGTTTATAAGTTTTTGTTCAAAATCATTTTCACTATATGGAAAATTAATGGGATTTTTACTTACAGAACCTCACTGTTGCACTCTCTTTCTGTGGTGTTGCATTGATTAGCCCCGCCCACAGTGAAATGTCATTGATCCATATACACAACTGTATATTAAACATCAAATATGTTCCTATTGGCTAGGGGTGTTACTCTGAATCTGGTCTGATAAAGGTTTGCAGGGCTTTAGGGACAGATCAACTTTATTCTTACACTAAGGGAGATATTTTAACTGTAGCTGATTGACAGCACATGTTGCTGTCATACTCTGCATACTGATTCACGGCTACAAGGTCCCTCTTAAGCAGGTCAGCAGAGGGTCATTAAAGCTGCTGCTTCTGAATCATGGAGATTAACCATTTTAGGAATATGGCCTTTGATAAAAATCTAGTTATTGTGTGACCCTGCTGAAAACAGTCCCCAACTCTAATCTGTGTCTGGATTTTTACGTGGTTTGTAACTGGATATTAAGGCCTAACAAGGGTAGCACTGGGTTTGTAGCTATTTATATACAGCCTTATGGTGCGTACAGAGCAAGTCGTTGTTTAAATGTTGGTTTAGTTTATAAAGAAATCGTAGGAGCTGTCTTTTTAATGTACAGGTCTCATGATGACATGCCATTGCACAAGTGATCACCCATCGTTTGTTGCCATCACCTTCTATTATAAGGGGTTAGAAAACACTTTTTAAAAATAAAAATTTTAAATAACTGTTTTCAATTTTAATATATTCTAAAATATAATTTATTCCTGTGATATCAAAGCTGAATTTTCAGCATCATTACCTTCAGAAATCACTCTAATATGCTGATTTGGTGCTCAAGACACACACACACACACACACACACACACACACAAACACACACACACACACAGACACACGCATACATATACGTGTGTGTGTGTGTGTGTGTGTGTGTGTGTGTGTGTGTGTTGAAAACAGTTGGCTGCTTAATATTTTTGTGTAAACACTGCTAATTCTCCCCCCCCCCCCCCCAGAAATATTTGGTGCAGGAAGAATTAAGTATTAAGAACAGTATTAATTTGAAATAGAAGTCTTGTTTAACATAAAAGTCTCCACTATAACTTTTGATTAATTTAATTAATTTAATGCATCCTTGCTGAATAAAAGTATTGATTTCTTTCACACAAAAAAAATCTATAGTATGTAGAGTCACCATGAAATCAAAATGGACAATTCTTTTTTTTTAAAGAATGCTGCAGTGTTTATTATAAATGATTCATCGGTGCATATCTTTTTTTTTTTTTTTTTCACATGGCCTTGTAAACATTAATCAAAAACGATAACCTCCCCTCCAAACAACATCTGTTCTCTTCATGACGTGTGTCTCTGCAGAGGGTGGGACTAAATATCCCAACTGACTTCCATTTAGTTGTCAAGGCCCAACTTCCTACGATCCAGTAAATTCCCAAGGATGAAATCAACCCAGAAGCTGTTTCACTCGAATATACATCACAATAGGGAAGCAAAGACTATTGAAACTTTCATTTCATGCTGACTTTAACCATGTATATATACAAAATATGGCCAGTTTTTGTGGCCTGTATTTTGATGTACATCATTGAGAGGGATGACAAAAAGGACTATTGCTAATATTCACCACAACATTTTCTGTTGCTATTAGTATCAAAGCTGTAATCCTGTTCCACTCTTTGGCACAGCAGTTTAAAAAGAACCATGAAGGTACCATGATGTGTTTCTTTTCCATTAACTGCTACAGACAGGACAATATGTCTTTAATTTCTGGAAATTACTTTTAAAGTGCCCTGATTATGCTATATTAAAGGTTCCTAATTTTGTTTTAGAGGTCTCCTACAACAGGTTTACATTAGTGCTGGGCAAAGATTAATCGCGATTAATCGCATCCAAAATAAAAGTTTGTGTTTGCATAATATATGTGTGTGTACTGTGTATAATTATTTTGTATATATAAATACACACATATGCATGTATATATTAAATTTTTTTTTTTATTTATATATAAATTATTTATATGTATATATAATATAAATTATGTATAAATATATATACAGTATATACATGCAAATCTTTCTTAAATATATACATGCATATGTGTGTTTTTATATATACAAAATAATTATACACAGTACACACACATATATTATACAAACACAAACTTTTATTTTGGATGCGATTAATCGCGATTAATCTTTGCCCAGCACTAGTTTACATGCATCAAGAGTCAAAAAACACTTTCATTTTCTCATAATATTCATTGCACATCACCACATTTTTCAATGATTCTGAAAGAACTCTCTCTAAATCCCTCCTTTCCGTTAGCCTATTCTGCTCTGATTGGCCAGATGGCCCAGTCTGTTCTGATTGGTCCATTGCTAGCTAAACGCTCATTACCATAACTGAATTTCAGCCCTGGATGCTTCCTCAGTCCTCAGCGATTGTACACACTGTAAAGACAGTAACGATGACGTTGATTTGACCATATCAATCCGAGCTCTAGTCCGATGATGAAACATTGTAAGAACTAGTTATTCAACCTGAACCTGTTTCTCAGTGAGACGCTACTCATTTTGAGGTACATTATGAGATGTTGCAACTGTAATTCCTCACCATCAGCATTAACAAGAGTATGTCCATCAACAAACTGATCTGTATATTTCTAATATATTGCGGTGCACATGCTGGAACTGTATCAATAATGGTGCATACGTTGGCCGAGGACTAACGTGAAGGACTGTTGTAACATTAACGTTTGCCAAACAAATCTTGCTCCATCCTTTATTTTTATTTGAAGTAGTAATAACGACAGTCAATCTGCATTAATAGACACCGTTTTAGGAAATAGTCGCCCACAGCTGCTTAGCAGAAGTATTTCAGTAAGACAGTAATAACATTTAGCCAGTCAGCCGGAAAATTACACAATATAAAAAACAAAACTACATATTATGAAATTTAAACATCAATAATTATTCATACCTACAGGTTGTGATTCTGAGGAGCAAGCAGGTCCAAATAAACTGGGTACTGACCCATCTTGCAAGAACAAGCGTTTTGCGAATCCCACGTTGGAACTCCGAGATTTGAGAAGCAGTCGTCAGTATAATGACGCTTGAGGGCTGGTCAAGTTGTTCACGGGCGGACAACGTACAACATAGACAGGCATTATGCAAACATATTGTCTAGAGACGTAGAACCGTAACGCAGTGGGATTCGAATTACGGATTACTCGTGTAGGCGGTTCAGAGACGATTCTTTCTTTTGGGAGACAATAACTTTCTTGTGCACTTTCGACTTAACAACTTTGTAGAACATTTACATTCATAAACAGCTCTATTATACACTGCATGAAAGGGAATATTAGGGAACATAATAAGGCCACTTTGAGAATAGCAGGTGGTGGAAAGTGGGTGCAAAATGATCGTAATCTGGCTGCTGTGAACTTGAGCATACATTAGAAAAAATCAAACTAGTATAGCAAGAAGTTTTAGTGCACCAAATGCATCAGAAATCATCTGCACAGCCTCAGAATATGCAAGTAACCTACATTCACTACACCAGCACTGGTGTTAATGCATCATGCATGAAGCGCTTTTGCTCTAGAGCACAACCGGTGTTTCTGCGCTGAATAAACTCCTCACATCTCTCCAACTGCACGCCTGACTCATTAGATGGATCTCCCGTCCATTCACTGCTTGAAGGATGGAAAGTCGTTCAGTCGCTTGAGCTTTGAGTGTGCGTTCGATGACAGAGCTACTGAAAAGCATCTCTGGAATGCCATTTACGTTTGAGTGTGTGTTGTGTAAGACGTTGTGTTTATTATATGTAGGTCAGGTGGATCTCCTACATAGTGGATCTCCCTTGCAAACCTGCCTTCCCCTCCAGCTTTCCGTGGTTGCGTTTCCTGATGTATCGTGGGGGAAGGGTGGCAGTGTGTGTCCCTGATCTGTGTACGTGTGAGAGTGGTGGGCTGGTTCCTCCTCTCCCCTCCCCCTCTTCTCTTCTCCTCGATCCCGGCAACCAGAGCAGCTTGAACACCCCCATTATATAAATGACAGAGCTCCTCCTACCTTTCGCTTACGTTCAGATGGTATGTGGGCTAATGCACATAGCAGCAGCCGTGGGTTCTCCTCTTGTTCCTGTATGAATGTGTGCACTGGTGCCATATTTCAAGTCCTTTTTGTATTCACTATGCTCTCTTTGCAGTGCGAATGCAGTGTTATGCCTTTAGGCCATCACATGGTGAACTGGATGTATATGCTGCTAATCGGACCAGATATGTTGTAAGAAACTGCTTGTCCTTTCATGTGTTGGAACAGGTGGTCTGGCAAGGACAGTAGCAACGAGGGGAGTCAACTTGGCGTTACACAGTGATACGGGCTGTTATGTCACTGGTATCTGTCGATTCCCCTCACTGACCCCACAAAATCCACCTCCCGAGCGAGATGCCAGCCGAGCAGATCAGCTGATCTCTTCGCATGGGTGCGCTAATGTTAGGAAGCTTGTTTATAAATTCAAAGTGCAATTGTGGACCGTAGTCAGGGTAGATGCAGTGTTATTGTCCGTATATCCTTCACAGCTTTGTCAATTTAAATATGGTGTCTACCCAGACAAAGGCCATAAACAATAAATGTGATAAGAAGCGTTTTGAAGTTTTCTTTAATTCCTGGCACACATTGTACGATATTGGGCTGTCCCAGATGAAAGAAGTCCAATCGTGGCGATTTTTGTGGTCGCGGCTCCTAAACGGTGTCGTACAGTGAGAGAGGTTCAAAGACGGCACTGTCTTGCGACCAAAGATCACCTGCGATAATTCTCTCACAGTGTCAGAAATTTAACATGATCATCTCACAGTGTTTTTGCTGCTACGACCTACTGACTAGCCAAAATGCAACATGAAATGGCGGATTGATCAACACGACATGGCGTTAAAACTTAAAACTACCTACCTCAAGCTCCATTTCCAAAATCGGCATGCCAAGTTGGCCTTTTTTCCCGAGCCTTGACCGCATCCATTTTCTCCTCTTTCACTTCCTTTTCTTTTCTTCAGCGCACAAAATGTGATTCATCTTGCTCTATTTGTTTACCACTAGTGCATGTTGACACTTTATTCTTCTATACTAACTTGCATCGGCCTACGATTCCATAGGTGTCAACCACGTACAGTCTACATACATGTCGTACCCAAGTTTATTAGATCCATTTCATACAGTGTAATTTGTAATGATCTCACAGGATTGCTAAAATCACACCGTCTGTTGCATAAGGGGTACAGTTATTGTGAGACTCTGACATGACATGTCTTCTGCTCCAGCATTGGAGGTATTTTTAGAGTGAGGGTTACTGTAGAAGGGGTCATAAGGTCAGTTTGAAGGATGGATGAATGAGAGAGAGATGATACGATCCTTCTAAGCTCCCTTTTCGAGTCCCAGTACTTTTTGCAGGTTCTGGCGTTTACAGTGAACCCTGACCCATGCTCTAGTGCTCATGTAAGCTCTTGGACTGGTAGTATTCAATGGTGCAAGGTCCACCTTATACCAGTTCCAGTCCACTAATTTGATTTGGCAAGAGTGTTGAGTTGCTGATGAATAGAAATCCTGCCTTCAAATTTCCTGGGAAGGTTCAGGTTAACACTTTAGTTTAGGGTCCAATTCTCACTATTAACTAGTTGCCTATTTGCATGCATATTACTAGGGTATTGGCTGTTTAATAGTACTTATAAAGCATATATTAATGCCTTATTATGCATGACTATATTATACATCCCTTAATGCCACCCAATACTTAAACTTAACAAGTACCACACTAACTATTAAAAAGCAGCAATTAGGAGCTTATTGAGGCGAGTAGGTAATAGTTAGTTAATAGTCAGAATTGGACCCTAATCTAAAGTGTGACTGAAAGTTCTTACTTTTCAGTTTGGAAATCGTTAGCATAATTATGATGTGATTTGCAAGTTTTGCAGGAATTTCTTACGTATATCATATTTATTTATTTTTTATTTCCACTACTGTTCTAAACTTTAGGGTCGGTAAGAATTTTCTTTTTTTCTTTTTTTTTTAAAGAAATTGCTATTTTTATTCAGCAAGGGCACATTAAAATATATCAAAAGTGACTGACGAATTTTACAAGTTACAATGAAACAAGACTATTTCAAGTGAATGCTGTTCTTTTGAACTTTGTATTCATCAAATAATCCTGACGATAATAAGAAATGTCACCTGAGCAACAGATCAGCGTGGCTGCTGACAATTCAGCTTTCATCACAGAAATAAATTAATATTTTAAAATATATTCAAATAGAAAAGTAATTTTATATTGTAACAATAGTTCACAATATAACTGTGTTTACAGCATTTTTGCTCAAATAATTGCAGCCTTGGTGAGCATAAGTGACTTCTTTCAGAATTTTTTTTTTTTAAATCTTACCGACATATTTTTCTCTTTTCCACTTCCCAACGAAGAAGGAAGCTTTTTAGCAAGACAACAGTAAATTGAAAAGCAAGAGATCTGCATTTATTTGAAGTAAAGCTCAATTGGTGTGTTTTGTCAATCTTGTGGTGCCATTTAGAATAATGGGAAATGTGTCATGTTTTCAACTGTATGTAAAATCCAAATAATCTAAATTGTAGTCAACATTCACATTTTGAATGGAAAACAAGCTCCCAATGGAAGCTGGTGGAAATCATTTACACTAATCTCATGAATTTGACCAGTTTGTCATGACTTTAAGGCAGCAAAAGCAAGATATTGGACTTGTTGTCTATTGAGCTCTTGTTTTTTCCTCATCTTTCTCTCCTCTGCTTTGCCTCTCTTTCACTTCTGTTGATCTAGAAATTGCCTCTGTGAAGCGAGCCTTCATTCACATGGTGTGTGAGGACTCTACCCCCCACTGCTGTCTTTTGTCTCAGGCTTGTGTTTCTAGTTACTGTTGCTAAGTGGGGCCAAGAGCCTCTATGTATTTTGCAAACGTAGCGAGAGAGAGAGAGACACACACAGAGGACGGAGTACATTTGTGATCAGCAATTAGCATTTTGGCAACTCCTGCATCCACTAAACAAGCCCAGGGGCCCTTAAAATCTTGGAGTTTGTTCCTATATAGCCTTTACACCACGTACACACACACACACACACACACACACACACACACACACACACCAGTTCACCTTTGTACTGAACATTCAAATCAGCAGTGAGCACAGATCACTCTCTGTGTGCCTTTCAAACCTAAGAACATGGAGGTGATGTTGGAGCCGTAGCCTGTCGATTAGTTCAGAGTCCCCAAATATGAGGATACCCTTGTAAGGGGAGTCATTTTATTTTTATTTTATTTTTTAAAATTATTTATTTTTGAACATATGTGATATCGGAGACATTCCCCCCCAATAAAAATGCAATAATTGGCTTCTAAATTGTCCTTTTGTTAAATAACATTGACAAACTGTAAATTGTTTAAAAAAACATTTAAATTGTTTTAAATAAAAATATGTGCAGAATATTTTCTTTGATAATTGACAGTGTATATAATATATTCTTCTTATATTATTATATACTTAAACATTTGATTTAATATTTGAATTTAGAATTTTTTTTAAACTAATTTAAAATTTGCTTTAATTTTCTGTTTCATATCCTCTCTCTCACTGTATTGTTAAAGTAAAGTCTGAATATAAACATTATAACAATTTTCTATAGAAAACTGCTAATATGATGCTAGGGTGTTGTGGGTGGTTGCCAGGGCATTACTGCATGGTTGCTAGGGTGTTTTGTGTAGTTGCTAGGTGGTTCACATCAAAAGAGCCTTCTCTCAAGTCTCTATATCATTCCAGTCTGTTGGATTTTTTCACTCATTTTATAGTCCACCAGGCAAAAATTGTGACTGATCATTTAGAAAAGTATTAATGCACCTCTCCTTTACAAACTGCATGATTTGAGGTATCATTCATGTCCGTAGCACAAACAATGTGGGGCAAGTTTCTTTCCAAAGTTTATCACTAGGATTAGGGGTTTCAAGTATTCAATTTTCAAGTCAATTTAGCTCATTAGTTTGATTCCCAGTGAATGCATGAACTGATAAAATGCAATGCAAGTCGCTTTAGTTAAAAACGCATAGCCAAATGCAAGCCAAATGCATAAGTGTAAATGTTAATAAAAAAGACAAAGCGCAGTGATTCCTAACATCTCCCCATTTCTGTCTCTGCAGGTCTACACACAACGAGATGGAGAAGAACAGGTATGTCCATATAACCTTCATGTTATTGTCACAGTTGTTAGTTCTTATCTGTAAGCTTGCAGGATTATACCTCATTACATCCTTACCGATTAGATTAAGATTAAACCTCTATAATTGAAAGCAAAACGACCAGGGAATGTGACCGAATGCCTCATTTCAGTCTTTTTGGAGCCGTTTCTTTTCACGTGTGTCCACTAGCACCCAGATATTGCTCAGAGATAAGTATTAAGGTCAGTCAATCAGCTGATATATCCATTCAGCTTTGACCCTAGAAATAAACCCTCAATAAATGGGTGACCTGAAATTTTGAAAGCAAAAGATCTCGCTAATGAACCAGGCTTAACGTCTCCAGCGCGATGTGGTTTGGGTAACACGCGCACTGAGCTCAGCTTGCCAAACGCCTTGAATAATACATGCCGTCAGGCTTAGCAATGAGCAAAACCAGGGTGTCTGGACTTTGACTTTACACTCCTAACAATGCACACAGTTTAAGTCACACTCCCCTCCCATTCTTGCCTAGGAAAGTGTGTCTCTTTCTGCATACATCAGATCAGACCAAAGCTCTGAGGTCACAGTGCTGCAGACAATTGATCCGCTATTCATTTCTGAAGAGCGACTTTCATCTACTGTTTAGAAATCCATAGAAGGAAAACGAGGCTCCCCACGTCTCTGCTTTTGTTTCACACTGGCTCAAAATGGAGTATGGGCTGATATTCATAAAGCAACTCAAGTGGGAGTGCATTTGTGATGCAGATTTGAATAAATGGCCAGCATGTCTGATGTGAAACCAGCACAGCTGTGTTGTGATGATTCATGTGTCCGTGAACCTCTTTGGTTAAAAAAAAATATATAACAAGGGTAGGACTTTAGCAGTTAGCGCATGTTATTGCGACATTGAGCCCTGGCACTTGTGCGGAAAATGCAAGTTTGAATCTGGCTCTTTCCTGATTCCATTCCCACTGTTTCTCTCTTACTTTTATTTTATTTCTCCCATCTAAGTACTAACCAGGCCCAACCCTGCAAGATCGGACGAGATCAGGGTGGTACGGCTGTAAGCTATTATGATTTTTTTTTTTTTTTTCATGTATGTATGAATTTATTACTATGAATTAATTTGTCATTACATCAAATCCAGTTTGTGATGCTGTAAATAAGCTGAATTAAATTACTTGGATGTTTAGATATGTTGTCTACAAGTAAAGAGTAACTAGAAGTAAAACTTATAAATGAAGACCACAATGTGCTACACTGTAAAAAAAAAAAACTGTGGTTTCCAGAAATTTACCATTTAAAAATACAGTAGCAACATTTTAGGTTTTACAGGTTTAACTTAAATTTACAGTAAAAAACGTATTCATTAACTGATATAATGTTAATTTACCAACCTATTGACGTTTTAATATCTGTTTTGTACCTTTGTAATACACTAACAACCACCAAAAACAGGTGGGGATGAGAAAGTCAAATGATGAATCTAAGCTCATCACAAGCAGCTTTCCTACAAGCTGAGAAGGTAAATACTAATATATAGAAGGTGCACAGTGTTATTCACACGAACACTAAACACCATCATGGTAACACGACATAAAAAAACCCTAATGTGCATAACTGATTAAAAAAAATGAAGAAGAAACATTTATTTCAATGAAAATACATCAAATGTGAAGTGTCATGCAGGGAATTCTGGGAATGTCAAATTATGTTTTTTCACTGTAAATTATACAATGACTTTGTTCTTTTTCACTTCCAAAAACTTTCAATTTAATGGTATTTTACCGTAATGTAACTAAATGTACAGTAAGATCTATCACAGTTATTTACCGTATATAGTACGGAATCTGTCACCCTAGCATTTTTGCAGTCTTTTACCATTAAAATCACTATAATTTTTTACAGTGTATGAATATTTCTGGACAGCTTATGTTGTGACATAGTCAGTTCGACTCCCAAGTCAGTACTGTGATTTGTTAGCAGATATATATTACTGTTCAAAATGAATACATTAAAGGAGAACTCCGGTCAATTTTAACATTGAGCTCATTTTATTGTACATTTGGAGTGCTGTCAATACAGAGAACAACTACAAAAATCGGTGTTGCCTACACCGAGTTATTCTATTTTTAAAATTTGCACCCTGTTGACTTCAATGGGGCAAGTACTAAACCTGCTTTTAGCCTCTTAACATCCTTGATGTGTCATTACAAGTGCACAGAAAATGTGAGTGATTCCTTCTGAGTGAACACGAGTGAATCTGACTGCAGTAGATGTGAAAGATATGTATAAAAATGATGTTATTTAAGCCAGCGCAAATACCTCTGTTTACATCCTGCTTTCGGGTGAAGTCCAAAGTAGTCGATTGCCGAGTTCACGCGCATAGGTTTAGTTACCTATGATCACGCGCGTGAACTCGGCAATCGACTACTTTGGACTTCAACCGAAAAACAGGATGTAAACAGGTATTTGCGCTGGCTTAAATAACATCATTTTTATACATATCTTTCACATCTACTGCAGTCAGATTCACTCGTGTTCACTCAGAAGGAATCACTCACATTTTCTGTGCACTTGTAATGACACATCAAGGATGTTAAGAGCCTAAAAGCAGGTTTAGTACTTGCCCCATTGAAGTCAACAGGGTGCAAATTTTAAAAATAGAATAACTCGGTGTAGGCAACACCGATTTTTGTCGTTGTTCTCTGTATTGACAGCACTCTTAATGTACACAAAAATGAGCTCAATGTTAAAATTGACCGGAGTTCTCCTTTAATTCAGCAAGGGTGCATTAATATGATGAAAAGTGACAGTAAAGACATAATGTTACAAAAGATTTTTGTTTCAAATAAATGCTGTTCCTTTGTTCTTCATCTAAAAAATCCTGGGGGGGGGGGATGTATCATGGTTTCCACAAAAATATTAAGGCAACACAACCATTTTCAACATTGATTTTAATAAGAAATGTTTCTTGAGCACCTAATCAGCATATTAAAAGTATTTCTGAAGGATCATGTAATGTTCCTTACACAATAAAATTCAGCTTTTTAATCACAGGAATAAATTACATTTTAAAATATATTCAAATAGAAAAGTTATTTTAAATTGTAATAATATTTCACAGTATAACCATTTTTACTGTATTATTGAGCAAATAAACATAGACTTGGGGAGCATAAAAGAAAGCATAAAAAAAAATCTTACTGACCCCAATTTTTGACCACTATCATACCAGGTCCATTTCATGGGTTAGTGATATACGATTATATGATTTCTCTGAATATGAATTTTATTCCATCTTAATTGAAAATAGATTTTATTTTTTTTGTGATGTTTTTACTTTTTTTTCACCCATGTTATTGTCCACCAAGTGAAAATCTCTAAATGTTTGTGAAAAGTTGAGCAAAACTGAAGTTTTGTTTGCACCTGGCTCATAGTTTAGCATTGTGTCATTTGAATAAAAAAAAAAGCTGTTGTGGAAGTTAAAATCTCACCTGAAATGCCCCTGTCTTATAAAATGTCACACACCTGTATCATGTAAAACTGTTACAGTCCCAGTGACCTCAATATCACACATGGCATGCATTTTCACCCTGCACCAGTTATGGGCTAAATGTCATACACACTCAGCCTATTGGCGGAGCAAAAGTTTTTTTATTGTTTAACAGTGCAGGGTTATCTAAGAGAATATGCAAACAACTGCTGTTAACAATGTTCTTTGGAGCCAATGTCAACAGGAGCCACAATAGCAGACACACACCATCTCAAACATAAGCACAGGTTAAATTTGCCTGCAAGGCAGTGTGTTTGTTCTCAAGATGAACATCGCATACCCGTGGCCTATTTGTCTTGAGCGAGAGTTTAAATCTGTAACCTGAGCTCCAGGCCACCACACATGCATTGGCTTGTACCGTTCTCTAGTGGGGTTAATACTATTACTGAGAGGTCAAAAGTCAAAGGCCGGGAGAGGATGGTGATTTATGCTAAAAGTCATATGGCTCGAATAGAGAGGGGCTGACCTGTTTAAAGGATCATGGTAGAACAGATATATGGTGTCCCACAGAACTGGGGTGGTCTTTTTTGTATAGGGACACAGCATGCTGTGACTGAGGACTGGGAATATCCTGTTCCATATACAATAACATTTAAAAGCTTGGGGTCGCTAAGATTTAAAAAAAAAAAAATGTTTATGCTCGCCAATGCAGTATTTATTTGATCAAAAATGCAGCAAAACCGCAATATAGCTGAATTTTCAGCATCATTACTCCAGTCTTCAGTGTCACATGACCCTTCAGAAATCATTTTGATTCCCTTTAGAAATAGGCTGATTTGGTGCTCAAGAAATGTGTCTTATTACCAATGTTAAAAAACAGTTTTTGAAAACACTTAATATTTTTGTGAAATTTTCAGGATTCTTTGATTAACAGAAAATTCAAAGTTTAATGCTTCCATGCTAAATAAAAGTATTGATTTCTTAAAAAAAAAAAAAATATATATATATATATATATATATATATATATATATATATATATACATATACATACATATACATATCTTAATGTAATATATATATCTTAATGACCCTAAAATTTGAAACGGTAGTGTACGAAGAGAGAGAAAACAGTTGAGAAAGAGAAACAAATCTGCACGTATTGTGAAGTGACCCTGTGACAGCAACACCCATTGTGTGTAAATGGTGGACGGCACACAAAGTATTTAACAAACACCAAGGCCACTTAGGTTATGTCACCACTTTGGTGGCAAATTCTGAAGTTATGTAATAGTATTCCCGACCTTCGGACCACTTAACCTCGCACTGTATGCAAACATTACCCTTTGTCTGGGTGTGTTCTCCAGCGCATGTTTATGTGTACGCGTGTTGCTGGAGAGGCAGGTGTACACACAACCTGTCCTTTGGCATTATGATATTGCTCTTATTTACCCTGTGTTTGCACATTCTTTTTAATAATTTGCATTAAACTGGCCTTGAACTGCAGCAGCAACATTTAAGAGAAACACAGTTGGCCACTATTTCATATTAATGTTTTTACCAGATTTATTTTCTTTTTATTCAAATTATTTTTACATTTAGTTTTGAGATATAAATTTAATTTTAGTAAATTATAAAAAGCATTTTATTTAGTTTTTATTCATTATATAAGTCAATTATTTTTGTACAAAATTAGAAATATTAATAAGAAATTTTGCAGCAACAGTTGCAAAGCTTTTTTCACTGTATTATCATGTATTTTAGTGTGTATTTCTGTACAGCTGGAATTATAATTTTTTTGTAGTTAGTTATGAATCTTGTTGCTACAAGGTCAGAATAGTATTTTAGGGGTTTTTTTTCACAGTAATTTGTTTGTGACCACACAATTTGCGTGATCTTCTCATCATTTGCATATGGCAAAAATGACACCTTTCATTTTACATCCTCATTTTCTATATTTAAATGATTACATGCTTAACTACAGTAGCTTAGAAAGAGCTGCCCACAGCCAACACGTACACACTTATCTGTTGGCAGAACACGCACGCATTGCTAACATGCAGACGTTCATACGCAGCCACTGAGCAGCAGCAGTAAAATAGTTGGGTTGTGACCCACGCCTCCATACAAATACAGCAGGAAAGCAAAGCAGTCTGCAGTTTCTGGCAGGTTGTATAACAGGTCATGTGGCCACTGGCACCTATCACCACACCCCAGCAGCTGTGAATCCCTTTGGCACGCACAGGAGAGGAAGTTAGAGAAGCGTTTGGAGGAATGAACTTAATGATCCTTATTTAAATAACAGGTTTATTTGTTGGATTCGTACCATTAAATTTGAATGACAGAATAATAATGTATTGATGTTCTGTTCATTGGCTTATTTACTGGCATCTTAGGCATTTCACATTATTAAAGAGGACCTATTATGCACTTTTTTTACTTGAATAGACTTGGGTCTACTTGAATAGGTTTGCATGCTTCAATGTTCAAAAAACACATTAATTTTCACATATTTTACATTGTTGCAGCACCTCTCTTCCCAGTCTGTCAGTAACGCTCTGTTAAGTTCCAGTCTCTATGAAGCCCCTCCTTTAGAAAAGCACAATGTGCTCTGATTGGTCGGCTGGACCAAGTGTGTTTTGATTGGTCAAGCGTTGCAGAATTGTCTCGTCCCTTACCATAACTGCGAGTATGAACACACTACAAACGCAACTCAACCAGGCCTCGCAACCACCACCCCACCCCCCTTTTTTTGTCCTTATGCCTTGGGCAGGAATTATTTAAATGAAGAATATTGTGACGTGAACATTCCTGGAAGAAAACTCATGACTGCAATCGAGGCGTTTCAGGGAGTTCAGAAACAGTGCTTTCTGATATAGAGAATAACTCCCTTTGTAGTGAACATTGTGCTTTGCAGATCTTTTTGATACTTAAACAGCAACATTACACACTAAACAGAGTTGAAAATGTAAAAAGCATAATAGTTCATCCAACATTTTTTCCCCAAATCTGTATGACGTTTTCTTCTGTGTAACAGATTTTTTGAAGAATTAGTTTGTGCTTGTTTTTTGCACCCATGCAGTTATAATGAACAGGAACTAAAGCTTTCAAGCTTCAAAAATTACATAAAAGTATGATAAAAACTAGTTGGTATGAATCATGCACTATATTCCGAGTCTTTTGAATTCTTACTATACTATTATGTGAGAAACAAATTGAAAGGTGTTAACTTTGCAGATCGCTGTCACATTCTTCCTATTTTTATGATTCACGTTGTTGCTACTGCTTATTGAATGTATTGTAGTTGCACTGCTTTTATGACTAACTCTCTTTCTCTCTTTTCCTCACGCCAACCACCCAGGAGGGCACATTTAAGACTGTGTTTGGAACGCTTGAAATCCCTCGTGCCCTTAGGACCAGACTCAAACAGGCACACAACCCTCAGCCTACTTATGAGGGCTAAGGAACACATCAAGGTATGTGCCAACGTCCCCTTGGCAAGTCATATTGTGCATGAAAGCAAAAGACGATTCTCAGAAGACCAAAATGCAATGATCTGATATTAAAGCAGCAAGTCACAAGAGGCACTGAGATTTTACCACAGTTAAGTGGTGGTGTTGTTAGGCATGACCCTGAAGTGCTTGAAACGTCCTGTGAGCTTTAACCCCCAAAGCTTAACAGGGTTTTCCTGGGTCAAAAAGGGTCTTTGGTGGTGGCGGACGAACACAGTCATCCACACACACAGTACGAAGTACCCTAGCCATGTGAACTGCGAACATGGTGCTGACAATAAATCCAAAATAAATGCAAAGAAACAGTTTGTAATATTAACTTAAGCTATTTATTCATGAAATAATAAATACTCACTGGCAGGACAGATCATAAAACAAAGTGCTTAGAACTCATTTATATTTAAAAACCTGTAAATTTGTATGTAAAAAAATCACTAAGTGACTGATTTGAAAAGTTAGTAATAAAATGACCCACATAATAACACATTACATAGAAAAAGTGGCAGGTGTATTTGACATACAGTATCATAATGCTCCATCCATTGCTATGGTTATCGTTGTCAATTAGATTCAATTGTGCATTGAATACGGTTGTCAATCCAGAAACTTTGCAATGCTCATTGTTAATGTTAATGCATTAACTATTGTTACCCCTATTGTAAAGTGTTACCAACAATTCTTACACACACACAAAGTAGGTTAGTTCATTACTATATGTTTCTTAGAAGTCTGATGCATGCAGTACCGTTCAGAACTTTTGGGTCAGTAAGATTTTTAATTGCTTTTTTAAGAAAGTCTTGTGCTGATCGAGGCTGCATTTATTTGATCAAATATACAGTAACAATAGTTATACTATATGCAATCTTTTGTAATATAAATGTCCCTTTTGATCAATTCAATTGCTCTAACTTCTGAATAAAAGTATTATCTTACTGACCTCAAACGTTTGAATGGTAGTGTAAATAGAGAATTGAACTGATGTGCAGTCACACGTGTATGTAAATCGGCTTGTTGGCAGTACTATACGTTTTACAAAAAGACTTGAGCACATCTGTGTCTTTGCAGAGGTTGGAAGATGGCGAGCGGAAGGCCCAGCACGCTATAGACCAGCTGCAAAGAGAACAAAGGCACCTGCGCAGACGCCTGGAGCAGCTGGGTGTGGAGCGCACACGCATGGACAGCATGGGCTCCACCATCTCTTCCGACAAATCCGACTCCGACCAAGGTATATACTCACGGTTATGGTCAACAAGAGTCTTTAAGTCTTAATCCTTGTTCACACTGTCAGTCCAAATCCAATTTTTTTTTCATATCGGATTGGAATCCGATTTATATTTAGCAAGTGTGAACGGCAGGAAAATCACATGAAATCCGATTTCAAGCAACATTATGTGATTTGAAATCCAACTCAAATCGTATTTCTGGAACTCTGTATCAGTCTGACCGCTCTGATCAGATTTCACAGCTAGCCTGCATTTCACTGTCTCACGCATATAAAATGTAAATGCGTCAGATGTTGTTGCAGAAGCAGGTTTGTGTTGCATTGTTGTTGATGTGCAGGTCGCACAGAAAATTATAATATAATGGAGACATCTCGTGGTCCAGTGATGAGGTGTTTTCACTTCTTTTACTCTGTGACGGAGACGGCAGTGCAAAATAAAGCTTTGCATGCCAGCCCTCCTATATTTCTTCATTAGATGCAGTAGCCCAGCGCTGCAGCTTCACATCGTCTTATTGTTAGGCAACATTTCAAACCAGTCAAACCCGTCCATACCAACACAACGTAATTGCCATAGAAAACATAAACCAACATAGACATTCTGTAAAACGAAAGAGCACCACGGGACACACAAATTGGATCTGAACAGTTGCAATGCACTGCAATGTGGACAATGTGGATAATTTAGACCAGAATCCAATTGGATTCACAAATAATCAGAAATGGGCTGACTGTGAACATAGTCTTAGAGACATCAAACATGTTCAGATAACGTGGTTTAGCATGCGTGTTCCAATCCAGATGATGACTGTTCACACATTACTCTCCACTATTTGTATGAATAAAACTGACAAAAATATATTTAAACTAGCACAGCCAGACACATACATTCATGTATGGGTTTTGGTAGCTTAATGATTAAGGATTTGGGCTGGTGCACAAACATCACAGTATTTAATCCCAGATGAAAGTAGCCCATGAATTTGATGTGTGAGTCAAACTCTAGTTTGGACCAAAGATTCAATCCAAGTGTGAAAACAACAACCCATCCAAACACAACTCGACCAAAACATATCTTAATACCAGGTGTAAACAGGGCCTAAAAGACTTGCTATATTCTACCTAGAAAAAAAAAGGTGTATGAGTGGTACACATGACTGTCCCACATAGAGTTATAGTCACATATGTGTTTAAGTATAAAACCACAGCTCTAAAGAATGAAACAAATAAGTAGATATTGCTTAGAACATTTTTACAGCATTATTACATTAAAGGGTTAGTTCACACAAAAATGCAATTTTGTCATCATTTACTCATCTTCATGTCGTTCCAGACCTGTAAGACTTTCGTTCATCTTTTAAACACAAATTAAGATAATTTTTTTTAAATATGAGAGCTTCCTGTCCCTCCATTGACAGCTACTCAACTACCACTTAGACGCTTCAAAATGTTCATAAAGAGATTGTAAAACTAATCCATATGAATTGAGCGGTTTAGTACAAATTTTCTGAAGAGACACGATCGCTTTATATGATGGACAGATTTATTTATTTTTTCCATTTTCGGTTGAACTAACCCTTTAAACATTAGATATAAGACTGTAATTTAAGGCATTTTAATATATTTTTCCTCATGATTTCATTCTTTGTAGTGGTTTGTAGTGGTCAACCAATATGGGATTTTCAGTGGCCAGAGCCAACAATCTCAAAATTGGCAAAATACTAAATGGTCTGGTTGTTATATGTGCATTTTTTATGACAGATGTGGGCGCACCTTATGTTACCTGAGCATGATGAAAAAAGTTGCAATTGCAAATCATTACAGAATGTCACATGTTCCACCTGCCATATTCTGAAATATTAGGCAAGGTGAGTTTATTTCATACACAATGGTAATTCAAAGTACTTTACATAAACATTTTAAGAAACTCTCGTTACTAATGCAATAAATGTCCAATAAAGGTTGGCTTAAAGCACTTAATGACAATTTCCGATTTTCTGTGACCTAATCTAAAGTAAAATGTTTTAAAAGGAAATAATAAAAGAGAAGAAAAAAAAATAATAAATAAGATGATACAGTGCAATCAGTAGGACGCAGCACAGTGCATTCAGTTTGCAAATGTAAGTTAAATGTAAAATATTAGGTTTAATAACAAAGCAAACACGCATACAGATGAGGAAATTGGCAATAGACTACACAGAAAGTCAAACAAATGTGGATGGATGGTGAATGTAAAGCTATAGAACAAACAAGGGAGCTGAACTGTTTGTGTTTGCAACATGTCGAAACTTGTACTGCTCATTTAGTACACATTAAAAAGAAGCCGAGAAGTAGAAATTGTATTTCTTTAATCATTTAAAATCTTGCTTTTATGCATGTCACATTGTCATACATGCATTATTTACCTTGAACACAACAGGGTCAAATTTGTAAGATCCGTTCGAGGCTTCTAAGAACGCTTTTTAAAAAAATACCCAGGAGCTTTTTCTTGTAAAAGGTTTTTTAGTGGTAATGCTTCTACCTAGAACCGGTTAGTCATCTACAGACATCTACAGACTCCCATACACCGTCACACACAAGATTCAGGGTCACTTGCGGACACACGGTGGAAGTTTGATGATCACACAGGAAGCTCACATGTTTTTTCTCAGAATTCAGACAAATAATAATCTTGGGGAGTTTATTTTGTATATGCTGTGGCCTGTCCTACAAACAGATGGCACATAGATCGACTGTAGCACGCAGCACCACAATGAATGCTTTAACACATAAATTGGAATGTTGCCATGGAGATAATGGGCCAGATTTACTAAACGTAGCGCACTTCAAAATGCACATGAAAATGCTATAAGCTTAATAAACTATCGACTGAAATCAGGTCTTAAAGGAAATTACAGCTCACACCATGCAATCTTCATGTAATTATAATTTATGCGCATGTGAATAGATTTTTTAACATCTAAAGGAACAAATGCTTCATAAAACTGGGTGAGTGTACTATGTGTGTGACACAAGACAAGCATTATCAAGGAAAGTTTAGCAGATGATGTTAATATGAATGTTAGGCAAACTAAACTACACAGAGAAAAAACTAGAGCGCTCCCTTTATGTTAGCGTGCACTGTTGACTGCTTCATTGATTATAACGTGATCAATCTTGGTTGTCTTGTCAAACCACTTGCTTGCAATGTAGACATACTGTCAGACATCTGTGTTAACATCATCCATCAAATATTTGTGGTTTGTGTTATTGTCTGAGCAAAATATCTTGTGTTTTTACCTTTACTTTTAGCCTAAAGCTGCATAACAACAATTGTTATAATCCATTAACCTATTGGATCATTTGAATAAAAAGACACATTTTATTTTCTGTATTTTACTGAAAAAAAAACATCAACCATTAAATTACTAAATTATGAATAATAATAATTATAATAAAGAAAACAACTGGTGATTGCTTCTATTAAGTGTATATAATATAATAAATGTTGATAAATAATATAAATTCAATATGTATATTATAATATATAAAACGTTAATATGAAATGATCTTGTGCTTGGATTGAAACACATTTGTAAGTGATTTTTATTTTCACAGAAATGCATTTTCTCCAATATTGTATAGTGTAATTCACTATCTGTACATTCACTGTTCATTCAGTATTCTGTATATATTACATGCTAGCACCATCATTTTTATTAGGGCTTTTAATTCAAATATCTAATCACAATTAATCTTGGTAGTTTTTGTAGATTTTCATATTTTTTCTATTTCACTCTGCAATTAACTACAGACAAAGAAGAAATATATGCCAAACAATCCTAAGAATATAAAATATAAATTGTATTATAATATAATATATAATGATCTATTATAAATTATCTTTTGCTTGGATTTCAACACCTTTGGAAATGCATTTTTTCCACTATTGTATTGTAAAGTCACTTAAAGCACATCCCTGCGCATGGTGCATAGACCCAACTTATTGATAAATTGTGTAGATTTTCATTATTGATTATTATCGTTATTTTGTTGTTGTTGCTGCCATTTGGAAGACACTTTTGCATTTATTTTGAAATTCACAGTATTTAGCACCAGTTTGTATAGGGTTTTTTTCCCCCGTGATCAGTTGTTTTTTATTGGTTTTACATAATGAAGAACACTTACAAATTACCCAGATTCTTCACATGAAAGAGAACAGAAAACGGACTCTCCATGCCTCCAGCGACCCCCAGTCCACTCCAGACCACTGATACTCGCAAAAAAATTGCAATCAAAACGAATGATTTTATTATTTGATAACAGTTTTATTAGGGCTGTTGATTAAAATATCTAACCACAATTGTTTTATTCATAATTTGCACTGCAGACACAGGAAGGATAAAGAAAGAATATCTGCCAAAGAATCCTAAGAATTTTTTCCCTGTGTTTGCTTTGCAGAAGAGGTGGACGTTGACGTGGAAGGAACTGACTATCTGCTGGGAGACCTGGAGTGGAGCACCAGCAGCGTAAGCGACTCGGACGAGCGGGGGAGCTTGCGCAGCAGCTGCAGTGATGAAGGCTATTCCAGTGCCAGTCTCCGTCGCCTCGCCAACCCTCAGGAGAAGAGCCCAGAGCTGGGCTGCAGTCTATAAGAGCACAGATCACCCCGGTTCCTCAGCCACTCATCTCCAACCACTTCAACCTGAACCTCCAATCACCTTCAGCCAGGTCCTCCTCTAATACTTGAACGGTGTTGTCTCCTTTGTGACCGAAACAACGAAAAGGTCTTTCCCTTGCTCTGACAAATCCAGTCTAGGTGTGCGTGTGCGAGTCAAGAGGAGGAAGCACGGAGAAAGTATTGGAACTTGGATGTGCCGCCCACCAAACAGACCTCATAAATGCAGCACTAACTGGGAGAAAAGGCCGACCCTTCTTCACCAAGCCGCACCAATCAGATCTTCCCACCCATTTGCCTTTGCTCCCACCCCACCATCCTGGAGAGAGGCACACGATTTGGGACATTCCCATTCCTGGAAGACCCTCAAAAGACCCTTAAAGACCTCATAGCCAGATGAAGAATGTGTACCATACCACACCCACTGCCTAGTCACCGTCGCACTCTGGGACAACGCACCCAGGCTGTCTTACGTTCCTTCAATCAAAAACTGAACCGTCCAGACACAGGGCTGGGTCATCTGACCAGTTATCTAACCAACCAGAGCATGGTATTTTGCACTTAGATGACAACGTCCGAAGGAGTGGCCTTTTTACGCTCGTCTGAAGCCAGCTTTGCCTCGTCCCACGTAATAGCCAAGGACCGGATTTGGGAAAGCTGCGAGATCAGAGCAAAAGGGTTACTTCTACCATACAGGCAAAGATAGCTTCGTGTCAAGAGATGTGCTGTCATGTCGTTTTGTTTTCTAAAACGTCTCTCCGAAGGGACTGCAGCTACTTTAGTGATGTATCAGGCGTAGTGTGTTAGCTAGTCTTAAACAAAAAATATCTACCTGCACTGTCTAATACCCGACACTCCCGTCACTGCACGGGCAGAGATCACTGACGTGTTGTTGTTGTTTCCTCTCTTTGTTTTACCCAGCAAGCACTCATAATACTCATGCTGTGCGAAATCATCAGGGCGGTAGCAATACACCCCTCAACTGGACTTACCGACGGATTCCGGACATCCCAAGCGAGAAATTCTCCATTCGATGTAGTTTTTTAAGCATATGCTATACTTTAAATGCCCCCCTGACCTGCCATCTTGAATTTTATTACTACAACCAAGGGACTGAAGCGTTTGCAGCATGAGATTCTTCGAAGGGTTTGTGGGTTGGGTTTATGAAACGGGGGTGGGAAGAGGGTTGACGTCTGGATCTCAGGTATCTCTTCCTCTCTCTCTAAGGACAGTGGCGTTTTTTGTGTGTGTGATGCATCTTCTTCATGTTTGTCCGTTTTCTTTTCTCTCGACTGTTTAGCCCAAGAAGTGCGAGGGCAACTCTAGAAGCACATTCCATGGTTTAGCAGAGCTTTGCGTTATTGCGTGGACTGCAGACACTTATACAAAGGTCTGAGGCTTCAGATTACCTACTGTATGAGCGACGGACCCTTTCTGCTCCTGCGCCATCAGGCTCATTGTAAGAGTGTGTGTGTGTCTGTGTCTGTGTGTGTGTGTTCGTCGATGACTGCAGCACTGCATTGCAGTTTCACTCCTGCTACCCAGCTATTACCATTTCAGCTAAATGTAGTCATGATGTGTATATAGTTCACAGAAAAAGAGAGATATCTACCCTATATGTACGTATATGGATAAAGTATTTATATTTGATCTACATTATATGTTAAAACATAGACAATAAATATATATATATATATGAGAGAATATATTTAAGTAGTGATTGCCTTAGTTGCTTCGGTTCTCCTTATCGTTAGTTTCAATGTGTAGTTGATTTGCACTATATATAGATGCGTATAAATATATACCTATTTTACACATCCTAAATTCTAACTCTGTGCTCGCAGAGCCAAAAAAAAACTCTTTTTCCTGCACAAAAATGAAAATGTTTTGATTTAAAAAAAACTAAAAAAATAAACTGCATTAAAAAAATATATATATATGATTGGGACGTATTTGTTAGTTTGTTGATGGCATTGCAATTGTGGAAAGTGGGTAATCAGTAGCCTGTTATTATCGTGCCTGATCGGACTTGGGAGAAGCGTTTTCCTATGTTATATATGTAATAACACTAGTGAGTAAAGTGGGTTCTGTAGGGAGCCAAGTGAAGGATCTGTATGTTTGAATGTACTGAAATCTACTGTTGCATCGCAGAGTGAGATCTTGAATTGTAGAGTATATCATTTTTTAGACTGATGCACCAAAAATGGAATTTAAACTAATCGGATTGTTCATTCTTTTAATATGGAATGTTGCTGTTGGGTAGTTTTAAAATCTTAAATGAAATCCCCCCCAAAAAATAAATAAAAAAATAAAAAGTATAAAAATTGTGTGAGTTGTAGCCATGAGAGCATTAGAGCACCGTGTATTTTGGAAGGGGGGAAGGTGGTGTGTACTGTATATATACATGTTTGCTAGTTTGTGACGTCACTGTCCACAGACAGAGAGAAAGGGTTTGATGTTTTTTTTTTTTTTTTGTTTTTGAGAGGGCAGGGGGTTTCGGGCTATATGCCTTTTGTATTAATATGCTTGTTTTTATTTGTTACAAGTGTTTAAAAAAGTGCAAACAAAAAGTCTTGTTCAAATTTGGTGTCTTGAAGTTTCTCACGACCCACTCCCAACAAAGTAGGCTCTGCTTTCTGTGTAGTTCAACCTTTTTTCCCCCGGCTTTCTGAGTCTGCGTTTCTCCTCTCATACGCCGTCTTCTGTGAACACCAGTGGCGGGACATAGCTAACGTGTCGCACTTATGAATGTTACGTGAAAGACTATATGGTGCTGTCACTCACACGGATGTGAATTCCCGCTTTAACATGAACCCTTACTTTGTCCCGGTGCTGCGCTTGTCACAGTCAATGATGTCACCGCGGGGGGTAGATGTGCTACTTTTGATTTGTATATATTGGTTATGTACCGTACGTAGAGTACGAAACGGCTAAAGCCTTAAGACATACAAATGTATGAAAACAATAGGTGTTATCAGAAACTGATTACTGAAATGAACCCATCGCCAGTCATTCCCACTTATCGTGACTGCATCTCAGGTGTTTCACACCTTTCCAAATATACATAGACACAAACATGTGCGCACACACACACACACACATCCTTGAACATATACTGCCTCTTGTAAGCTAAACGAAAGAGGTGTTATGTCTGTTTTACATCCAATCAAAAATGGACATTTCTATGCTGTTACTTTTTAAGAGTTGGGCTACTTTGATGTTGACTGCTAAATATGTGGTTAAAAGGAATGAACTTAAAATAAAAAATAAAAACTGAAAAAATGTAGAAAGCTTGTTTCTGTACACTATCTTAAAGGGATAGTTCACTTTGAAACTAAATGTTGGTATGTTTTAGCTTACCTCAAGAGCATCCAAGATGTTGGTGTCTTTGTTTCTGCAGTAGTTTCAATTTTGATATTTTTAGGTCAAACCGTTCTTGTCTGTCAGTCATATAATGCAGGTCTATGGTCACTATCTGAAAGAGCATGCACAGAGAAGTCCAAATTAAACAATTCCCCGTCGTAAGTACACATTGATGGCCTAAGACACGAAACGAGCAGTGTGTGTGAGAAAACGAACAGTATTTATATCATTTTTACCTCTTGTACACTTTCCGGCGCTTGTGCATACTAAGCCAGAACACGCGCACACGTCACACACCAGGAAGCGCGCGCACCCTCAGATCACTTGGACGTGGTTGTGTACAAGAGGTAAAAACGATAAAAATACTGTTTGTTTTCTCACACAAACCGCTCGTTTCGTGTCTTAGGCCATCAATGTGTACTTACGATGGGGAATTGTTTAATTTGGACTTCTCTGTGCATGCTCTTTGAGATAGTGACCATAGACCTGCATTATATGACTGACAGACAAGAACGGTTTGACCTGAAAAAATATCAAAATTGAAACTACTGCGGAAACAAAGACACCAACATCTTGGATGCCCTTGAGGTAAGCTAAAACATACCAAAATTTAATTTCAAAGGGAACTATCCCTTTAAAAATGTATCTTTTGTGGTTTTGATTGATTTAGTGGCAATAATGTTCTTGGAGGTCTTGTAATACTTTGAGAAAGTTATCCTTTAGCATTCCTATTCATCTCAATGAATGTCAATTAATTGAATTAAAACATACCCCTCCCTTCATTGCTCCGCCGCCAAATGCACGAACACGCAATGCAAGAGCGGATGTCTATTTATCATAGCTGAAGCGAAACAAAATAAAGAAAAGACGTCAAACAAATGAAAAATAAACATACAGTACACGTATATACAAGCAAGTATTGGTTGTTAGTCTCCAGCAGCTCCAGACAAACATGCCCCAAACCAGTTGTTCAAACCAGCAACGGATTCGAAAGATTTCATTGGTCATGTCAATCACAGTTCTGATTGCCCACAAAATGCCGAAACAAATACTAACGAGTATTGCCTTGGTTGCACATTCTGATTAAATAATATTACTGCTTGTTGGAGTTGTATCTATCCATGATTTTTATTAACTGAATCCATGAATTTTGAAGAAAGACACACCAACAAATCCTGATGTTCTTCTTGCAGTTGCTAGTCGACGGTGGCAGGTTATTAAAAAAAAAGTCGCTACCTTAAATTTTTAAGTACAATCAACTTGGATGTTTGAAGGATGAAGTCATTTCAACTTAAATTACATTAAACTGACTAAAAAAATTAATTGAAAAATTAAGCAATTTACAACAAAAAAATGACGAGTTTAAGCAATGTAAAAACGTATTATCTTAAGCTAATTCAAGTTGTCATTAGGTTGTCATTCTAAGATGTTGGACAAAAATTTCATCAATCATTTTGGTCCTAAAAAAAAAAGGGCAGATAGCTGATTGTTTTGGAGTACACTATCATATAAATGACATCAAAGCAAACATGCATGGACTAAAAGCCACAAATCTACTGTGATATTTATGGGGTCTTTAAGGATTTGACAAGCGGGCTAAAGGCCCGTTCACACACCACAGGACAATAACAATAACTGACCATAAAGATTTAGCTCTAAAAATTGTTCTAAATATAAAAGAATAGCAGTCCACACCACTACTATAACACACAGAGAGAACAGATATAGTTGGAATCACTTTCAGAACGATTTTCTCCGTCTAACGAGCGATAAAAAACATTGACCGCAAATCAGAATCCATTCCGCTTTAAAGAGCTCGAGCATTCAAAGCCGCAGACGAGAAACCTGCCGTTCTCATAAACAGCGCATTATCGTTTGTTGGTGTGGACGCTAATATAGTTATGGTTATCTTTATAGTTATCGTGCTTGGTGTGTAAACTGACATTTCTGTAAGAATTAAATGTGCCAGTTATGTGAATAAGTGGCTGTTTTGCTCTCTGGCCTCACAGATCTTCTAATATGCTGTCGAGTCCCTGAATATGGCCAGATAATATCTCAGCTGCCATTCAATAACTAGATCAGAGAGGGGAACGGAGGATGGGAGCATGGAGGGGGAAGGGTATGTGTCGTTTTTAGACAGCACAGAAGTGGAAGCGATAGACCAGACTAAGAAGAAAGAGAGATGAGTGCTATCAGGGTTTGGACAGGCTAGTTGGATTACGGCTGCAAAGCTACAATGCTCGAAGGTCACCATAATGGACCCGTTTCCCTCCCCTTCCTCAGCACTCTTAGCGTTTTCTGAGCAAAGTAAAAATAGCACTATTGTGTATTAAAAAAATAGTGTGCGCAGAGAGAGAAGGCGTCTGAAAAAGCTTGGTTTTCCTCATCTTTAGTGAAAAGCTGTTCACTCAGTGTTGAACTGTCACTAAAGATCCTGATGTGACGAATGTCCTTTAATGAAAAGGAAAATTCTTAATGGATATTCTAGTAAAATTATGTCTATAATTTCTTCAAATGTATAAATTTACTAGTGCTGTCAAATTGATTAATCACATCTAACATAAAAGTTTTTGTTTATATAATGTGTGTGTGTGTATATATATGTATTTATATATATATATATATATATATATATATATATATATATATATATATATATATATATATATATATGAAGAGTTCAGATGCAAAAGCCTCTAAGTGCCATCTGAAATTTTCTTCTAAAATGATAATTTTTTTATCAAGCTCGTATATTTAAGTTCAGTAATTTCACTTAAATGACAAATAATAGGTCATTTTCAATACCATTTAAGTGAAATTACTGAATTTAAATATACAAGCTTGATAAAAATGATAAATTTAGAAGAAAATTTCAGATGGCACTTGGAGGCTTTTGCATCTGAACTCTTCATATATATATATATATATATATATATATATATATATATATATATGCACACACACATATTTAATATATACGTATATGAATATAATAATATATATACACATATATAAACAAAAACTTTTATGTTAGATGCAATTAATCGTGATTAATCGATTTGACAACACTAAAATTGACCAAAGAAGTAAAATTGCATTAGATAAAATTCATTTTGAGGGTATGTTTGTTCCATATAGTGTATAAAACTGTATTTTCATTTTATAATTGTGTACTTTTTAAGCCGTTTATATAGTATATTTCTGTATTTAGCTGAGATTAAGCTTAAAACGTGACATGCTTTGGATAAAAGCGTCTGCTAAATTATTAAATGTAAATGTAAGACAGATATGTTTGCTTAGTTATCTTGTTTTATGCATGGTTTACTGGAAAACAAGTCAAGGATATTGATTTATGTGTTTATTTATTTAGTTAATTATTTGTAGTGCACTTACTGTAGTCTCGAATAGAAAGAGTACACTGGTAGTAATTTGTGGCTCAATATTTTTGACAGGAACTTTGCATTAGTGCTGCTGTGTCTGGGTTTGTGTGTGTGTGTTTGTTTGTGTTGGTGTGTGTGGGTCAGAGTCTGTTTGACCCCTCGCTCCACCCTCAGCTGTCAGATTAAACAAATCCGGCAGCTTATCCAGAAGCCAACCGCAGCGACCTTCGCTTCACACTGCAGCTCATCACTGTCCTGGTTAACACAAGCCCGAATGGGACTTTTTATGAGGAAATCAACCCCCAGTGATTATCAGTAGATTATCTCAGTAGTAGGCCTACACTGTTATTTTTATATTTATTTATTTAATTTTTTTTTTTTTTTACTGTTTTAGTTGTCTAAACGAACAACATAGCAATCTTCTTGTGCATTAGAATTCAACTAATGTGCTGAAACGTGTGCATATATGAGCTTTTTTAAAATGGTTTACTTTAGGATATGCTAATGCATCCAAAAATGTTATAGTATATCTATATTAATTTAGATAATTAATTTATATTAATTTAATTTATTTCATTTTTATATATATATATATACACACACACACACACACGCGGTTAAAGGTTTGAAAAAAAAATGTTTTTGTCATGTTTTTTGAAAGAAGTCTCTTCTGGTCACCAAGGTTGAATTTATTTGGCGAAAAATACAGTAAAAACAGTAATATTGTGAAATATTATTAAAATTTAGAATAGCTGTTTTCTATTTGAATATATTTTAAAATATAATGTATTCCTATATGCAAATCTGAATTTTCAGCAGCCATTACTATCAATGTTGAAAACAGTAGTGCGGTTTCATCATTTTTGTGGGAAACATTATACACTATAAAAGTTTGGAGTAAGCAAAACAAGAAATTAATGCTTTTATTCAACAAGGGCACTTTAAATTGATTCAAGTGATCGTAAAGGCATTTATAAAGATTTCCATTTCAGATAAATGCTTTTGAACTTTATTCATTAAAAAATCCTGGAAAAAATGTTTCCAACATTGATAATAACAGCTATTATAAATAATTGAGCACCAATAATAATTTGTAATAACTGAGCTTCAAATTAGCATATTATAATTATTTCTAAAGGATCATGTGACACTGAAGACTGGAGTAATGATGCTGAAATCCATCATAGGAATAAATTACATTTAAAATATGTGCAGAAAATATTTCACAATATTACTGTTTTTACTACATTTTTGATCAACTAAATTTAGCCTTGGTGAGCAGAAGAGCATTTATAAATCTAGCGTTACTTTATAAATGTGCTATTGTGAAAATGTTTCGAAAATGCAGAAATTTATCTGAACCTAGATTAAAAAATAAACAATGCTTTAAAAGTAATATAGCCTAGTGGTTTATGATTGCAGATGAATGTGCTCAGTATAAATGTGATGTTGCATCACCTGAGCACATTGATGTTCAAAGAGGCGAGTGACACTCTCACCTTCACTATCAGCCAGAGTGGCAGAGGATGGTGAACTGTTGTACGGTCAGTGTGAGTGGGCCACACTCTCGCTGAAGCTGAAGACGCCACAGGCCTGTGAGCTGACAGATGGAGATGGAGAGCCGAGAGCTGGATGTGGGCTGTGATCTCATGGGAGCAGAACTGAGGGAGAGAGAGAGAGAGAGAGAGAGAGAGATCCACCCTCTGCACTGATAACAGAGCGCAGCGAGAAGATGAGTGAACACTGCTTTACTGACGCTCAAGCACACACACATTTGAGCAATCAGCTGTACTGAATGTGTGAAACCCACGAAGGCAAACCCATGTCATGTTTCATCCAAACATCAGAAGGATACATAGACAGACAGACAGACAGACAGACAGACAGACAGACAGACAGACAGACAGACAGACAGACAGACAGACAGACAGACAGACAGACAGACAGACAGACAGACAGACAGACAGACAGACAGACAGACAGATAGATAGATAGATAGATAGATAGATAGATAGATAGATAGTATTTTTATAAATCGACCACTAGAGGGCGTTATATACTCGTGAAATCAGACAGGTCCTACCGATCTCTGTACAGCTATGCATAAATAAAGGCTCCTCGTGTCATTTTCCGAGACAAATGTAAAAAAAAAAAAAACATCGTATTCTGTTAAAGTATACCTCTGTGACATTATGATGCAATACATTTGTTAAAATAAAATAAAAAACGATCTAACTTTAAGCTAGTTGCCAATGCAACATTGCTCATTTTCATTTGGTTTAACTTTGTGTACTAAAATAACTCAAGCTAAAGCTGAAATAAAAGCTATACAGACATATTAAAAAGAGAAAATAACTAATAAGTGACAACATAATTACTAAAACTTTAAATAAAATAAAATGAAAACAGACGATAGAAAAACACCAACAACAACAACTAGTCACCCATGTGCTAGGGCGTAGCAACCGGGGGGGACGGGGGACACACGTCCCCCTCACTTTTAGAAACCGGTGATTCTGTCCCCCGCATTTTTTTTTTTTTTCGGACAAATGCCCTGATTAAAACAATTTTTAATATAAAAATAAAAAATAACCAGGCAATCACCGAAAACGTGAGGAATGGATGATTCTGTTTTATTTCATTTGATGTAAGTGGCGATTGATAGCCTATAGTTGATAATAATATAGGCCTAATGTGCGCTGTCGAGGCTCGTGAAGTTATAACATTTTAGAAACAATATAGCCTAGTTAAGAAACAATATATAGCCTAAGGCTACACACGACCAGCTGTTTTCCTGAATGCCATCAAGATTGAAACCGTGACTGGTTTCATAACAGTTCAATAAACAAACAGTTTCATCAGCGAAAATAGTCCCAAACAAAGATCACAGCAGAACGCGCATCTCACAGCAACACTCGTTGCATTACTGAATGATTCAGCGTTTTGAACAAATCGGTTGAGTCAAAGATTCAATTACCCATTCATAAACTGCCTCATTCTGAATAAATCAGCCGTTTGAACGAATCGTTTGAATGAATGACTCAATGACTCGCTCATTAAGACGGTTGCCTGCCGCCTCCTACTGGCGGTTTAGTTTCATAAAGTATCATTCTTTTCAACATTCCTTATTTGTATATTCAAAAATATTTAAAATAATCTAATTTAATACAGTTATAATTTTTCAATGTAAATTATTTAATTTGATTGGTAACAGCCTAGTGTCTTATTATTTTAATTGAATATATTGATCAAATTTGAGAATTTAAAATGAAAGATGGAGCATAAAATTAGGGGGGAAATGCCTTTATAAAAGGTACAAAAAAAATTGTGTTTTCAAACAGTGATGTAATGAAACATTGACAATTTAAGTTTGAAGGGAGTAAAGCCTCTGTTAAGGCTATAAGGAAATAATCTTGCCAAAAGAAGAACTTTTATTTTAAATAAATGTTCATTTTAAATCAGCCTACTTCAGTGTGATATGTTACCATAATTTGAATAATTTGATACCAGAATTTGAATAATTGTAATGTGATGATCAGATGCAGATATCTAAATCAGAGAATATCATCGGGCGGTTTGTGGGTGGATTATTTATTTTTAACAGTGGATTCAGGTGACTCAAAGTGCACCAGATTAATGAATTTATCTTTAAAATGTACAAAATTTTCTTCCGGGGGGGCATGCCCCCCGGACCCCCCTAGAGGTTACAAGCTCCACCAACAAAAATAATGTGGGAAACACATTAGGGTATGATGATCTACAAAAAAATTACACATTTAATTGTCTTATTATTAAACATTATTAGGATTTTACCACCTCCGCCTCGTTTTGAGCCAGGAAAATGAACATCACCTTTGGGTCACGTCCTATGGTCACATACAGCTTTTGTCCCCCCCACTTTTTTAATGGCTGCTACGCCCCTGCCCATGTGACCTGAATTTAATGTAAGGAACCTAGACCTTAGAGTGTTAGACGACAATCACTTTCTTTATTTTCTTCAAAGTCTGCTCTACAATAATCTATTTAGAAACGCTGGTTGTATTTCTCCTCTATTTTAATCTTTAAGAGGATTTACACAGGGAATTCCCTCCCTGTACACAAAGTCTCTATTTTAGTCTCGTGTGTGTGTGTGTGTGTGTGTGTGTGTGTGTGTGTGTGTGTGTGTGTGTCAGACTTCTAATAACACAATGATGTCGACTCTTTAACTAAAATATTTTGGGGTGAGCTATGTTTGTCTTTGTGCTTCTTCACAGTGGGATCGGGTTTCACATAATAGATACCAAACAACAGGCAGTTCAATCAAGACATACAGGAAAAAAAATCCATTCCATTTATGGGGATCAGATCATATTTTGTGACAAATAAATTATGCGTAAATAAACTCTTGCAACAAACATATTGCATCATAATGTCACAGAGGTACTTTAAACAGAAAGCGATGTGTTTTTTTTTTACATTTGTCTCGGAAAATGACACGAGGAGCCTTTATTTATGCATAGCTGTACAGAGATCGGTAGGACCTGTCTGATTTGAGGAGTATATAACGCCCTCTAGTGGTCGATTTATAAAAATACTATCTATCTATCTATCTATCTATCTATCTATCTATCTATCTATCTATCTATCTATCTATCTATCTATCTATCTATCTATCTATCTATCTATCTATCTATCTATCTATCTATCTATCTATCTATCTATCCATCCATCCATCCATCCATCCATCCATCCGTCTATCTATCTATCTATCTATCTGGACAATTTGCATATGCTTACATACTATTTTCAACCTAACAAAATCAAAAACTGAATGAGACAGCAATTTGCTTAATTTTTACAGTAATACGATATTAAATATTCCAAACCATATTCCAAAAAAAAAAAAAAACTATATCAAAACAATTACATGATGTAGCAGAACACCTACACAGGTGTTAGTCTTTCATTACCATCTGTACAAAAAGAAACAAGTTTGTATTGTAATGCAAACATAATACAAACAGACCTTTTTTTTAACAAAAGAAACAATGCTTCCTGTTGTTAGTGTTTTTTTTAGGTTATTGTTTTATGAGCAAAGTGTGTAATTAGGTAAAAACATTTGCAAGGAAGAATGACTTGATTTGAGACATATAGGCCTAGGCTATGAAGTGTTTATAGTTTTGGTGCATTTTGAATGTGAAATTAACTGCTGTGCCAATTGCTGAATGTTATTATGCTATTAGGGCTGTGTATCAGCAACGGTCATGATATGTATCGCGAAACAGAGGTTACGATAATATATATCTATATCACGATACGGGTCTGCACTAAATTTCACCTCAGCAGAATTTATTATAACAGCTGCTATTAAACACTACTACAGGGCCATTGCTAATGCTAACTATAGGCAGAGCAGATAGTTGCCCTTTGCATTATGAAGGGCCTCTGTACAGGGCCGTCCATAAGGGGGGATAAAGGGGAACTTGTTCTGGGGCCCAGCCGCTAGGGGGGGCCCATGCAGTCCAGCTATATGTTCATCCTAAATATAAGCAAAGGTTACCATATTTTATTTTGAACCAAAATAGCACCATTAATTGTTGAAAGTGAGAAAAAAAACGCATTTTATTTAATGTTGCTTGAGTAAAATGTAGCCTGTGTCATAATGAAACACCCCTTTCCTGAAAATGGTCTGAGCTATTTTTTGTTGTACTTAATATCGCGAGCGCGCGGGCGCCGTGAGCGTTGAGCGAGCAGCAGGTACGAGTAGTGAGTTGCCGTCGAAAAAGATGGATAAAGCAAAAAGGCGGGGGTTAAAAATAGAAAAAGAAAGAGGGAAAGGGAGATGGCATGTCAATTGATGCGACAGCAGCTAAATAAGTGGATGGTGAAAGGCAACAGGTATGATTTAAAGTATGACGTCCAGGCATGTAGGCTACTGGCCATCGGGACTACCGACTTTATGGGCCGATGCATCTCATACTTTTTTTCTTTTTTTGTCTTAACGGCCCATAAAACTCGTACATTTGTTTTGTTTTGTTTTGTTTTGTTTTGTTTTGTTTTGTTTTGCTTAATCGGCGGCGCTGGGTTAGTGCCGGTGTAATGCATTGGTCAAAAAAAGTCAGCGTTAGTTTTTTTTCCTGAAACTCCGGCCCATGAAACACGTGGATCAGCGGGACATTGGTTCTTTTCTTGATGGTCACTGGGCTGGCCCAATCACATCTTTAATGTGAAGTATAGAAATATACTCTTTCAAGTATAGAAATTAGTACAACACTAATTATGAAAGTTTCCTTTATTTTTCAGTGCATTTGTTTTACAATATATGGCTATTATATCATGGGATTAATATTATAACTATTATTATGTAGTAGTGTTGTAGACAGACACTGTAACTGAAAGAGGTTTTAATTTTTCATTTGCACTCTGAATATGGGTTGGAGTTTTTAATTTTGAACTCTCAAAGTGCACCAGATTGATGAATTTAACATTAAAAAGCACAAAATTTTCTTACGGGGGGCATGCCCCCCAACCCCCCTAGAGGTACAGAGGTCCACTCACCACAGCTTTACCAAAAATCCTGTAAGAAACACAGGTAATGCTATGGCAATGCAGATTCTATATAATATATACATTTTTTGATTCATCACTGTGGAGTATACTTCAATTGTATTAATAAATTACTTTTTTTTTTTTTTACTTATTTCATCTATTAACTCTCACTCGTTCCTAATCACTCATTACATGGCACACTTATTTATTTATTTGCTGTTTTTTGTTTTTTTGTTTTTTTTTGGGGGGGGGGGGGGCACAATTGTTGCTGCATACCCTTCTGACACTGGGTAGTTGCGCCTGAGTCTCTCTCAGTTAAATGTATGTGTTAATGTAGGAGAGAGAGAGAGAGCACACGCATGATATGAGTAGCCGATAGCAGATGGGGGGGGGGGGGGCTGTCTGTAGCCCTGTATAACAATATATTGTAGGCTATAACAAAAAATTATTCAATACTTCAATTATTCTTAATTTTCTTTCTTTTTGTCCAGAAAGCTTATTTTATTAAATTTTGATAATATGTATTATTCTATTTTTTTTTTTTTTTTTTTACCTTTAAACTACATTTGATCAGTAAATAATAAATAAATAGTAATTTAAGCACATTCAAAATAACTCACAATTTCATGCATAACCCTTTTAATTCAGCTCAGATTGTGTGTCTTTGCCGACCTCTTGTGGAAAAAATAATAACATAACATGATATTTCATGACTCTTGCCACTAGATGGCTCTATTTGGAGCAGATGAGCTGTTCCGCTGGATCCTAAAGTCATTTATCTTCAGTATGCATTCAGATACACATGTAAACACTATAAAATAATTTTTTGGTAAAGTTTTAGCATTTTAGGTTTTTCTATGTGTACTGAAGCATTCCTCGCATTCCATTCATTCCTATGGGGTCAAATTGACCCGCGAGGGAAGGATTTGTTACTTTTTTAAATTTCAACCACAAAACTCGAGAAAAAAAAAGTGTATTTGTGGTTCAAATGCGACAAAAGGCCTAGGGTCTTGGACCCCTCTGATGAACACTCAAAGGTACAAAATGTAAGATTTTTGTAATAAAATATCCAAAAGTCACTTGCAGTGTGATATATTTCCTGCAGATGTGTACTTTCAACATCCCAAAAGTTCCCAAAGATTTTTAATTTCAGAGAAATTCCCATTTTAAATAATGGCTGGTCCCTGGTCATTGTCGCCTGTCAATGACATAATATCCGCGATATCCCTGGTTTCCGCTTATACTACCACAGTAACCATGGCGACAGACGTGGACAACTGCATTACCTCTAGTGGCACGCTCACGCTGTTGTTGTTTCGTTCAAACATTATGGATCATGGCAAGCAGACTTTGGGACAAAAGGAGAAATAAAACCAGACTTAATATCACCGTGGCGTTTTCGAGAGAGCAGACAGAGACGCCTCTTGCGTGTAGGCTACTTTATTAGACAGGTGAGCAAATGTAGGCTACATAAATGAATCAATGTTATATAGCTCAACATGATGAAATGTTAGATAGAATATGATCAGTATGTTATTCTAATGTTGATCTAGCTTACTGCTTGCCCCTTATAGCCAAAAAACTAACACATAGGATAACATTAACTGCTGGGTTAAAAAATAACCCAACCTTAACCACAGGGCTGGGTCACTATTGGACAGAACACGCGCTGGGTTGGTTTGACCCAAGTGCTGGGTTTTACCATTTAACCCATATTTCTGGGTCATTCATTTGACCCAACCAGTGGGTGGAATTAACCCTCTTGCTGGGTTAAGTCCTACTTATATGCTGGGTTATTTCGTGTCTCATTGCCTTAATAAAATTAGTAACAAATATTTGTTATATTACGAATATAAAATAATTATTGTCTCTGTAATACAATAAACCAGAGAGACCACTGTAAATTTGATTTAAATCTCATTAAATTGTTTTTTTTTTTTTTTTTTTTACATTTAATACATATCTTTAATAATTTTTTGTATACAATTATTACAATTATACAATGTATACTTCTAAGGTAATAAAAACATAACGTTCATTAAGTAAGGTCTTTATACACCACTGAAAACATAGTTATGTAGGCCTATATGATATTGCATTTCTGTCAACAGATCCTCGTAAATATTACACAATCCACCTTTAAAAGTCATTAAGCAACTCATTTGAAATTATACGATTACGATTTCATTTATTAAGATGTGTTAATTTATTAAGAACAGCAACAAACATTTAAAATGCGACTAAATATCACGTGGGCCTGAAACAACTGTTGTCCTCAAATTTTACAGAGGAGGACTTTTTCCATTAATTTGATACATGGCATGCTGGAGAAACTCCCAGGCGGGAGTGTATTTAACATCAAAAACACAAAAAGCTTTGAAACAAAGATGAACAGCCTCCACCAAAGACTCGGTCTCGATGGTGTGGCCTGGAACAATGGCAAAGGTCTGACTCTGACATGTCCCCCTCGTCTCATCCTTGAGGCACAGAATATGCAGCAATGCTCCAGTCATCTCATTTTGTGAATATTCAACCACGTTGGTCCCCACCTGTTGATTACACACAATCACTTAGAGTGTTGCAATATAACTAACATGCAAGTTAAGCTTTTTTTTTGTGGAAGTATCAAAAAAATGTTATTGCAAACATTACCAAATATGACTAAATGTGGCAAACAAACAAAATGTCTATTTAAATTCATTATTTGCAAACTGAATTATAGTAATAAAAGAGTACTTTGGACTAATATTTTCAACATTTAGGCAATAAAAGTAAAAATATTACTGTAGCCTAATGTTGGTAGTGTCTTTCTTTAACATTAAAACTCACAAACCAACAAAGCTGCTTGTTAATCTCCTGACTGGCAGAGCTGATGATCGTCACGCTTAGATAATGTTACACAATAAAATGAAAGATGACATGCATGGTAGGGTATCATGTAAGTCTACATTTTTTAAGTTTTAAATATTGACGATCATTCTTAATAATTTTCTTCTCAAAACAGGCGCCTGTCCATTGACAATTCAGGCGGAAATTCCTTACACTAGGCTATAATACTAACCAGATCACAATGTGACGGCGCGTATCGTGAAGTTATTCCTCAGTTCATTTTTTTCTGAACGATCCCGACAGACATTACAGAAGACACACGCAGGAGGAAAATGCTGGAACTTACCCCAGTCGCTTCTTTTGACGAGTATACCACACACAACTCACTAGCTAGTAGCTACAATAGCCTCGAGACTAATTTCCCGCAATTTTACGTGCAAGCCCTGTGAGGGACTAAAATTATACCGCGCTCGTATGGATTTCATTCAAAACGCTTTCCTCACTTTTAAATACACAACGTCCACAATGAATACGATAATTACATGATGAATTTACAATTTAAACTGCATATTTTAAAAAGGCTGCTGATATAGGCCTAGCTGGTTTACAATTAAGGATTTAACGATGCGGAATTTTGTCAACAAATCTAACTGGCTAACTTAGCTGTGGCTATTTAGGTTTCACAGAATAAATACGTTACCCCTCTTACTTCCATATGTATGTTGAACAGTGAAATTAGCTTGCAGTTACCACAACTTTTTAAAAATATAGGTAGGCCTAAACATTATTAACTTACCATAAAACACTGCCTGTTCCCGTGTGGCGCTCCTCGAGTCTGAAGTGAAGATCCAGAAAGTTCCGCAAAGAATAAACCAGTTGCTGGGTCAAAATAACCCAACCAACTGTTTATTTGTAAATAACCCCCTTACAACTCATTTGACCCAGCATGAGCAACCAAAGAATGTGTTTACAGTACCCCAAACAACCCAATATTTTGACCCAGCACAATCAACCCAACAATGTGTTTACAGAAACAACCCAGCACTTTCAACACACTCAAATGCAGTTTAGTATGTATGATAGTGTAGACCAAGTGAAACAGCGCTGCGTTACCTCACAAGTTTAATTCGTCTAATAAACTGACCTGTGTAAGTAGTAGCCTAATTCAGCACTTGCGGGTAAGTTAGTTCAGTATAGAATTAATGTCCTTATTACTTTATACCTGCGGGATATATATTTATATCTCTCATTAGCAATTGCGCCCTGCTTCCACAGTCATGTTAAAAAACATCAATGTATTCACTCATCTATAAACATTATTAGATCCATCGGCATGAAGACAAGTTCCATAATTCCGCTTAGTGTCATCATCAACCTACGCCTTTGTTATTGTAAGAGGTTAGCGACCCCTAGAGGCGAAAAAAATTACATATTGTAGCTTCAATTTGAAAAAAAAAAGTAAAAAAAAAGAATAAATAATAATAAAAAAAAATTAAATGACAAATTTAAAATGACCCAATAATGGAGAAACGCGGCACAGACTGAGGTAATTCATACATGCACAATCTCTCTTTCCCTCAGGCCCGTAAATGCACTTTTCTGTGAATATAAAATCGAACTGGAGATCACTAAACTTAAAGGGTTAGTTCACCCAAAAATTTAAATTCTGTCAGTAATTACTCACCCTCATGTTGTTCCAACCCTGTAAGACTTTTCATTCATCTTCGGAACACAAATTAAGATATTTTTGATTAAATCTGAGAGCTGGGTCACTTATCCATAGGCTTCTCTGTAATTTAAACTTGCCGGCCCAGAAAGTTATAAGACAATGTTTAAAATAGTCCAAGTGACTTCAGTGGCTCAACCATAAGTTTATCAAGTGACGAGAATACTTTTTGTGCGCAAAAAACACAAAAAAATAACGACTTTATTTAACTATTCATTTTCTTCTTTGTGGGCCTCTGAGTGAGTTCACGTAGTGTAACAGCGCAGCGCTTCTGGGTTGTACGTCAGAACGTAGGCTCACTATTGGCCAGCATCACACGCATGACCAGCGTCGGCCAATAGTGAGCCCACGTTCTGACGTACAACCCAGAAGCACTGCGCTGTTACACTACATGAACTCACTCAAAGGCCCACACAGAAGAAAATTAATCACATTAATTTCATCACATTTCCACTCCGTTTTAAATACTGTTCTTGTATTCAAAATAAGCGTGTTCCACTTCTGTGGACCTGCTGCGGAATTGATACAGAAGCAAATGTATAGATACTCAAGTATGTGATGATGCATCATCGTAATGATGTATCGAAAACAGCCCTATATCTGTCTATCTATCTGTCTATCTATCTATCTGTCTGTCTATCTATCTATCTATCTATCTGTCTGTCTGTCTGTCTGTCTGTCTGTCTGTCTGTCTATCTATCTGTCTGTCTGTCTATCTATCTATCTATCTATCCATCCGTCTGTCTGTCTATCTATCTATCTATCTATCTATCTATCTATCTATCTGTCTGTCTTTTTGTCTATTTGTCTATTTGTGTGTGTGCGTGCGTGTGTGTGTGTCTGTGGCATAGTACGTTCCACTCACTGCAGTGGTCTAGAGCCTGTCATCCTTAAACAGAGTAAATGCTCATTCTCAGGTCTTTTTTGTGTCTCTTTCTTTCTCTCTACTTGTAGAATTGAAACATCAGCCTCAGAAAGTGCTGAGTGAAGACAGCGAGACCTGCAGCATGTCTCCAGGAGTTTGCTGGTTTGATCAGGCTAAACTCGTCCTGAGGTGTGGCTCCTGCCTTTGGCCTCAACCCAAGTCTGTGTGGTGCGACAGTCCTGCACTCGAAACAGTCCTGCACCCCCAACACACACACACACACACACCGCTCCCCGACAGCCAATACTGATGACTCATCAGAAAAGAGTGTGATGGGATGCAGCTTCCTAAAGAATTCTGATTTTAACAGCACTCCTATGCATTTTGTTAACATGTCTTCTGTAACCTATTTTAGATTCACTATATGTTTGAGATGAATGCAAACTGCCGGCTGATTTTGAGTCTGCACAGGATTCTGCATCGAGGAGGGTCATTGCTCATCGGGGTAAGGCCTCCGTGTCTCATTCAGTATTCAGACACTGCAGAGGCACAGGCTGCCACCCGCATTACAACACACACACAAAGAGTCAGACACTCCCTCTCACTGCAACATGCTTCAATCCCATTCCCATGCACACATGCAGCACCTCTGCTCACACACATGACATGAAATACAGTTATTTCTTGATTTATTTATTTTTGCATTGCCATATTAAGTTTTCAAAAATTCTTTTTAATGGCCCTAAAATGTAGCCTACTTAATTTTCTTTATTTAGAATATATATATATATATATATATATATATATATATATATATATATATATATATGCAGACATGCAGCAACACATGAATGATAAGGTGATATGCAAAACACTCACAAAATCAATCAGTTTGACTGAAACACATTGTCCTTAATGTTTCCGCATTACTTTTGTACTGAATTTAACAAACAATATTATAAAGATAATATAACATATAATAAAGTAACAATTTCAGCTACACTGCAAAATAAACTCAAGGCAATATTTCGGTTCCTCTGAACCTTCTGGAAATATAGAAATTAGTGCCTCAAATTCTCTATTGTGGAACTTCAATATATTTCAAGTGCTTTGAAAGCTTTATTACAGGAACTTTCAGGCTCAGTTTTGGCTTTTTAAAAGGTGTCCAGTGATTCTCCAGAGGTCATCCGAGGAAGCCCATGTGTAGTTTTTTAAATTTTTACATCTTTTGACCTTTATTTATCCTCAGTTCTCTGCATGATGACAATCTCCATCGCTTGAAAAGGGATGAGTGGCCACAAATGCAAAGGCAGGGAATGAATGAGCTCCCTCCTGGGACTCTGTCTTTTTGCTCAGGGTTGCAGGTTTCCCCCTCCACCACCGCCCCTGCGTCAGATGATGCTCGCGGTCTGTGCCTATAAAAGATGCCGGTGTGACAACCCGACCGGCACTCTCCCTCTCTCTTTCTCTGTCTTCCCACATCCACACACTTCACTCACTCGGTCTGTGATCTTGAGCATTTCAGCATGAGTTATTCCGGCGACATGTACACGAGCAGCTCATACAGGAAGATTTTTGGAGATGCGCCACGGCGCGTCCCCGTGGGCAGCAGCCCGTCCCGGGTGACGGTGAGCTACCGCTCCGTTCCCCAGCAGCAGCACCACCGCACCTACGGCTCTCCATCCCCCATGATCACATCCTCAAGTTACCGGACCAAACTCGGATCCGGCCGCGGCGTTGGCTACCAGCCGGACACCGTAGACCTGACGCAGACCACCGCCGTCACCAACGAGCTGAAGATCATCCGCACCAACGAGAAGGAGCAGCTGCAGGGCCTGAACGACCGCTTCGTGACGTTCATCGAGAAGGTGCACAACCTCGAGCAGCACAACAAAGTTCTGGAGGCGGAGGTCGCGCTTCTGCGCCAGCGCCACAACGAGCCGTCGCGCCTGCACGACCTCTACGAGCAGGAGATCCGCGAGCTGCGCGGCCGTGTCGAGGAGATGACGCACGAGAAGAGCCAGATGCACCTGGATTGCGTACAGATGAACGAGGCGCTGGAGCGCGTCAAGGAGAAGCTGGACGAGGAGACCCGGCTGCGGGAGGAGGCCGAGAACAGCCTGAAGGGATACCGCAAGGACGTGGATGACGCCACGCTGTCCCGCCTGGAGCTGGAGAAGAAAGTTGAGTCCCTGCTGGATGAGATCGCGTTCCTCAGGAAAGTGCACGAGGAGGAACTGCAGGAGTTACAGGCGTCAATTCAGGCCACCCAGGTATGAAAAAGTTATGACCAAAAAAAAAAATTTGTATCCGTTTGCTGGTGGTTTTAGTGGGGTTTGAGCACTTTTTTTGCTGGTCAGACTGTGATGCCAACTAAAACCTGCATTCCCAGGCTGGGAGATCATCTTTTAACAGCTAAGACCAGCCTGGGATGAGTTGTTTTTTGGTGGCTAATGAGAAATATGAGCTACTTAGATTTACATCGCAAATACATAACATGCAATAGTTGCTAATGCGTTTGTTTTAATTCCAGAAAGGAATATAAAAATATCAAACTAATCAGTTAAGCCAAAAAATGCATATGCTTTTTTTTAGATGGTATTGAAATCAAGACTTAATATACACAAAAATATGTTGTCAATTATTCTAAAATATGATTTACATAACTGTTCTAGTGTAAAATGTACAATTTGCAATGTAAGGCCTTATTTGGTAAGATACAATTATGAAAAGCATACAAATTCTGTTCCCAGAAATGTTCATCTCATATCATAGTTTTGCAGTGTCATTTATGACTGTGTGATTTATGCGGTGGGATAATGATGCAGATCTATTTGGGAATGACATTTCCAGTCAAATAAAACAAGTTGTGGTTAAGCCAAATTTCCCATATGCTGCTACATAATATATGCCCTAAAATGCTTTGTCAGGAAACAAACTTGTCCTTCAATATTTAATTATATTTGATTTGCACACAACCAATCAAACATGAGTGAATTAACCTGACTACATAGCTTTACATCAATTAAAGTCATTTTATCAGGTAGAAATATCTTTATAAGATAGAAACTACATTGAGAAGATCAGATTAAGCAGATAAAGCCTAGAAATCCCACGTATCCATTAATGCTTTGAAACACTATGTTTATTAATAACTCCTAGTGTGGGCATGCGTATCATGACTGTGCAGTGTCATTGAGTGCAGCGTGTGAATTTACAGCACTGCAGCTCAGACTGAGAATCTGACGCTGCACTGCACCAGGACCTCAGTCAAAATGTGCATTTATAATTCTCCTTCTCTCATGCAACATCTACAAACAGAATATTTACTCATGCAAAGACAATGATTAGCCCTGGAGAGGGAGACATGTATTTGAAAGTTGAGAGAAGGTTGCTGTTGATGGGATGTTTCAACTTCCTAACCTCCTGAGTCCTGGCAATGAGGAGATGGTGCAGTAGCGCAGGATTTTAGGTGTGGCTGCAGAGGGGGTGCAGCGGGACCTCTGCAGCGCAGCGTCCTTGAGAGGGACTGCATCACTTTAGAAATACTGCTTCTCAAAGTATTTCTACACTACAGAAGGTTACATTTCCTTCAGTGTTTTACTTAATAACCCGAGTATAAGCAATTACACTGTGAATGTCACTGATCATGCATGGATTGCATTTCTCTGTGTTGATGATGCATTGGATGAAATGCATCCTCATGAAAGCGTTCAGGCAGTGTCATCTTTCATTGAGCATTAAAACTCCTGAGTCTGTGCTCCATCCCGCAGCCTCAAAGGGCCTAAAACTTTATTAAATTACACTCAAATATTTGCACGGCATATTTCAGCTCTACTGCATGTCTGATAACTTCAATACTTGATGCACAGTGGTTTATTGATTACATTCACTGTAAAACTGTTTATTTATTCACTGACAAATTTAAGGAACATTCTATATATGTACAGAATGTCTCATATTTGTAACAACAAATATATGCCTAATTATCTATAGCTATAATTTATACTCTCCTTTTGGCTCAAGCGTAAATGCCTGTTTCAGGGTATTAATAATTTATTAGAAATCAATTATGAATCAGCAACTAAATTACACTTCCTCCACCAAAAGGCTATATATGACTATCTTTAACTACTGTTAAAAAGTAGTTTTTATGCTCACCAAGGCTGCCTTTACTTGATCAAAAATACAGTAAAATGAGTAATGTGAAATATCATTACAATTTAAAATAGCTGTTTTCAATTATAATATATTGAAAAATGTAACCCTGTGATAGCAAAGCTGAATTTTCAGCATCATTACTCCAGTCTTCAGTGTCACATGATCCTTCAGAAATCATTCTAATATGATGACTTGCTGCTCAAGAAACATTTTATTATTAACAATGTTAAAAACAGTTGTGCTGCTTAATGTGGAAACCTGGCTTTTTTTCAGGATGCTGTGATGAATCGAAAGTTCAGAAGAACACGATTTATTGAAAAAAATTTAAACTTTTCAAATGGGTTGATATTAGATTATAGTTGTATTAAACGTATTAACAATTATTTTCTTGACTTTTCCACGCTCAGGTGTCTGTCGAGATGGACGTCAGTAAGCCTGACCTTGCTGTGGCCCTGAAGGACATCCGTGCCCAGTACGAGACTCTGTCTTCCCGGAACCAGCAGCAGGCAGAGGAATGGTACCGCTCCAAGTTCGTCACCGTGACGGAGGCGGCGGCGCGAAACAACGATGCTCTGAAGCAGACCAAAGATGAGCTGTCCGAGTACCGTCGACAGCTGCAGTCCCGCACCCTGGAGATCGAGTCCCTGAAAGCCCATAATGAGTCCTTAGAGAGACAGCTGGCTGAGATGGAGGACCGCCACAACAACGAGATCGGCGAGATGCAGGTCAGTGCATTTCAGTCAATGCTTTTTCCATTCAAACTATACATACACAATACAGTAGAGCCACTATAGAACAACTGCTCCTATGTACATTTTTAGAATTTAATTTAAAAACTATTATAAATTCTATAATGAACATAAGACTTTGAGTAAGTTTACATTTAAATGTACTCATTTAGCAGACATTTTTATCCAAAGCAGCACACAAAATCATTTTGTAAAGAAAAAAGCTAGAATCACTCATGAACAAAACCTGACGATCATGTAATCCAGCATGATTTTAGAATGATCCAAAGAGCATCCAAAGAACAACTGTCTACAAAGGAAGGAGTCATATGATGAACGCCACAAATTTGCTTATTTGGTTAGTGACTTATTTGAAAATTTTCTAGGTTTATATTTAAAAACGGTTTTCAATGTGCTTCTGAACGTTTTGGACCCCACTGTATTTAAAGGCATTTTCTAATGTATATTTTGCTAGTTGTGGGAATCTTTAAGCGCCTCTCGATCCGATCATGATTCTGGAAATCATGATCCGATTCTAAAATGATTCTTGATTTATATATTTTTTTACCGACATTAAATATCAAATTTATTTGAGCACTTTATTGAATTACAAGTAAATTACAAATTAATAATAAATCAAAAAAATATACATTAAGACTAAATAAAGAAAAAAATACAAGCAAATATAATGTAATGAAGGGAGACAAATAAGCACATTACAAACAATAAACAAAAACTGTTTTCAGTATCTGAGAGTGCTTTAAGTGTCAAAGGTTTCCAGTCAAGTGCAGTAAGGGATTTTTGTCTTTTTCTCAGCATTATGGCAGGGCTAGGTTGTATTCATTTGAACATATCAGATGTTTTGTCCAATCCTCAAGATAAGATCGAAAAGATTTTTTCCAGAAGAAATGCATACCCAACTAACAAAAATAAATTCTAAGAACATTTTGCTAACATCCCCATTAAGTTATGAAAACATTAATACTGAATGTTCCCTGAACACTCAAAATGTCCAAAAAAATGTTTTTGGTTATATGAATGTTAAGGGAACTTTCCATTTTATAATTTTGCAAACATTAAAGGAACGTTACTTTTAATGTCCTCTGAACATTCTGAAACAATTGGTAACAGTCAAACATCCAACTAAAATATTTCAGAAAAAAACGTTCCATGAGCGATGTATAAATAACATTTCGAGAACATTATTGAAGACCAGATAACTTTGAACGAACATTCTTTTAAAGTTACTGGAAGAATGTTTGTTCATAACTTTGAGAGAACCTTGCCAGAATGTTAGCTGCATAAGATTTTGTGTCAGAAAAGTTTTTGGAGACATAAATGTCTTGTTTGTGGTGACAGGACACCATTCAGGAGCTGGAATCTGCTCTTCGGAGCACAAAAAGTGAGATGTCCCGCCACCTGCGGGAATACCAGGACCTGCTGAATGTCAAGATGGCACTGGACATTGAGATCGCAGCCTACAGGTCAGACTATTTTCATTGATGTCATTAGTTGATACCTTTATGAATGTTCCATCCTTATCCATATATGGTCGTTCCCAACAGGAAGCTGCTGGAAGGTGAGGAATGCCGTCTGAGCTCTGTGAGCGGAGCCATGTTGCAGTCCGCATACTCTTATCCATCGAGCCGCACTTATGCCCTGAGCTCCTACAGGAGGAGCGTAGCCAAACCTGAGACAGAGGAAGAGGAAGAGCAGGAAGAGGAGGTGGAGGGAGGAGGAGGAGGAAGGAAGAAGGAGAGGAGGAGGGAGCAGAGGAAGGAGAGGAGGCCGAGGATGGAGAAGAACAGGAAGAAGGAGGCGATGAGAGAGGGAGGAGGAAGAGAGGGAGGAAAAGAAGGAAAAGGAGGATGAGAAGAAGGAAAAGGAAGAAAAGAAGAGTCCAAAGGAGAACGAGAAGGAGAAAGAGAAGAAAAGGAGGAAAGAGAAGGAAAAGGAGAAGAAGAGCGATAGCAAGGCAGATAGTGAAAAGGGGGACAGTAACAAGGGCGAAAAGGCCGCTGCGGTTAAGAGCAAGTAAAGCTGCGTATCATCACTGCTTCCGCCACATCCGTCTGGACACATCCCTCCATGTCCCTCTGCCACACACAAACACCTCATCTTCACTTTCATTTCACTAGGTATGGCTGATTTCACCTGCTGATGCATCAAAGATATCTGTGCGAAAGCATCGAGTCGGTAACAAAAGCATTCAAACAATGTTTTCTGTATAGCACTCAAGAGATTCAACAAGGTCTATGCAGAGAGTATATGGAGTAGTTCACCCAAAAATTCTTAGTTTCCATTTTTCATACAAAAGAAGTGGATGCTGAGTTAACTTTCAAGCTTTCCAAAAAGCACCATAAAAATGTCAAAGATTGTCCATGCAATTCTGTATTCAAGTCTTCAAAAATCATATGGTTTATATGACAGAAATCCTAAAACTTTGAAATCGTGAGGTCGTGTTTGGATGGTCATGTAATAACCTAGTGCAAAAGTTCAAATGAGATTTGTGACCTCATACGGACCACTATTAGGCACCATTCACACGGCATATGTTTTTGCATCATATTGTTTTATGTAAACATGCACTAGATGGACGTGTTGGACCTCATGGCATGATGCAGTGCCCAAGTTAAAAGAACTCTTTAGACCTTGATTTTTATTTCTTTTCCCCCTGCATCATGCGTTTTTAAATGCAAAAACACGCTCTGTGTGAATGGCCCCTTTCTGCGTACCTTTTTGGCAGTATAAATCACTATGCACTTCTTTGTATGGAAAAGAGGAACTGTTAGGCCCTGTCCCAAATGGAGCGCATCATATGCACTTTCCGTCTTGTGGACTTAAAATGGCTGCTGCATGAGACCGCAGGGTGGCCCATTTGTCATTTTAGGTTTCAGAAGGGTGTTTCGCAAGTCTTTTTGAGATACTTTGCGGTCGAAATGCGCCTTCGATGCGCACTGAAGCGAGCTCCACTGCAGGCTTCTTCCCGGCAGTCAAAGCTGCGTTACGTCACGAAAGGGCGGACTTGTAGGAAGAAAACAAGTGTTTAAGGTGCCATTTGGGACAGGGCCTTAGTCTAAGCTACAACAACATTTCATTTAGTCTAAGCCAGGCGTGTCTAAACTCAGTCCTGGAGAGTTTAGCTCCAACTTACTTCAACACACCTGCCTGGAAGTTTCTAGTGTGCTTAGTAAGACCTTGGGTTGCTGGTTCAGGTGTGTTTAATCTGGGTTGGAGCTGAACTCTGCAGGACAATGGCCCTCCAGGAGCAGGATTGGACACCCCTGGTCTAAGCTATTCTTTGTGTCACACACTAAAGACAAAAATACGGAAAGATTAAATAAATTAAATGATGACAAAATGTTCATTTTCGTGTCTAGACGGCAACTTTAGTGACGATCAGACAGCAAAGACCCCATTCACACCTGGTGTTCACGTGCCATTAGTAGTGCAGGACAGCACAAAGGAAGATGATGCCATGCAAGGCAAAATGAACTGGTTCCAACCTCTCGGTGCTATTTGATTTAAAAAAATAAGTGAGTTTGGAGTTTGGAAGAGGTAATTATTCACAGAGCAACAGCATATCCATTATATAGAGCTTCACTCGAGTCCTGAATGTATGTCACGAGCCAAGCACAGGAACAGGCCACATCTCCAATTTTTTCCAGCGATATTAGGGCATCTATACCCACATGAACGAAATTGTCCAAGCTCGTTTCATTAAGTTCACTCGTAGGGTAAAGAATGTTCATTCACATTCTCATGCAAAGCATGCATCATTTTTTAACTTTAATGTATGCATCCGGCCATCCGTTCATGGTTTCCTCAATTGCAAAGGTCACAGCACGGCAAACGTGGCGGCATGGAGTTCATCAAGTTTGGTGGGATTAAAGATCAAATATTTATGGATTTCTTGGGGAGGGTTTCAATGTGTAGATTTTGGAGAGAAGAGTGCAACTGTAGTGTGGGAAAATCCTTCTGCAATTTAGATTCTGACGCTTTAGACGACGACTGCTGCTAAATATCCCTCTATTCCTTATTGTGTTCAAAAATGACCTCCTCTTGATTGATTCATTCGTGATGGAGCAGATCTCACTGTTTCTGAAGTAAATCTTCCTCTGTCTCATTTTCTCTTTCTCGATGTCTTTCTTCCACTTTCTCTTTCTAATCTGTGGCATGTCTTCCTTCTGAAACTAGATGAGGTTCCTGTCTTTAGCTCTTTCCTTTAGTGTTTCTGCTCACAAATAGGGGAATTTCATGAACAAATGTCCAGGTCTCCCCTGAAATCAAAAGAAAAAAAAATTGCATAATTAAAATGAAGACTACTCTGAGGACAATTAAGATTCTTTGCGCCCCCTTCTAATGCCCAGCTAACAGGGAATGTTCTCAGAACTTTGGCTAAAGCTCTGGCAAGGAAAGAATGAGCAAACATTATTTCAGTAACATTAGTAGAAGGTTTTGTCAGAGTTATCTGGTCTTTAATAATGTTCTCAAAATGTTAGCACGAAAACATTTATACATTGTTCATGAAACTTTTTTCTGAAACAGTTTAGCTAGACGGTCGTCATTCAGAGAACATTCAAAAGTAACGTTCCCATAATATTTGCACGTTTTGAAAGTTAATTGAACTTTAAGAAAAAACTTTTTCATAACCTAATGGGAACATATTCAGATCAAGAACCCATTCAGACAGCTTTATCAACCACCTCCAATGACCCTTCACAATGCGGGCCTGCCTGATCAATGATTACAGGACGCAGATTCTGTGACATTATGGGTTGGTGTCTCGTTTGATCAGTTTAGATTTATTTACAGCTGCGAGAAAGCATCCGGATTGTTTCTAAAATGCAATCTGATCTTCATCTGTCACAATAAATAACCTTATGAAACAAACAGCACTCAATACTTTGCTAAATCTTTATTTAACAAATGATTACAAATTCAACATCATGGATGGAAAAATAACTAATGAATCCAGTATTTTGGCTTCACACTTGAAAAATCTTTTGGTTAATGCATCTTAAATGGGAGTTTTGTTTATAAACCTTTGTGCAAATACAGAGTTAAAGGTCTGCCCACAGAATACCGTTGTAGTAGTAGTGTTTAGTCAAATTGGGTATTTGATTCAATGTGTCCCTTTGACAAAGACTGACTGGAGATGAACCCTCATTATCCTTGATTTGAACTATTTCCATCAATGGTCTTGATTTTTTTATACAGTTTGATCAATAAATATATGGCGATTGAAAAGACAGTTACATAGTGTTGCCCATACAGCGTGGAATCCACATGTACCAGATGTGGCCCGGATCTGGGCCGACACTATGTTGCTTTTTGGGATGTGTTGTTTGTTAAATAAGACTTGCCCGATGAGACTGGATCACACTTCCGGAAAAATACCATTCCAAAGAGTCCTTAAATGTTAAATTGTATAAACAAGTAATTGGTTTCAAGAAAAGTCAGTAAAAATAGGGCCCAATATGGTGTTAATATGAGGGATTTTTCTGTACTAATTTTCTACAAGTGTTCCAGTCGTATTTTGAATTATTCGTAACGTATTGTTTTAGAGTTACATGAAATGTACGGCACTCAATGGATAATGTCCTGGCTGAAAATCACGGTGCATTTTCCATTTTTCAACAGATTTTTTTTTTCTTACGGTGTAGAGAAAATGTGTAAAGTGTGGTGACAGTGATGTTAAAGTGAGTCTACTGTTCGGACTCATTTTTGCAGCAACCTTTGGGTTGTAAAAATAATCCAAATAGTAGGTCTGAATTATATTATAGTCCAAAAGAGTAGAAGAGGGAAGAGCCAAGAGCAAGATTTCCGATAAATGTAATGAAACAGTTGTCGCAATTATTCATGAAATGAATAAATCAAGAGGAGTTTCAATTTGCATGGCTTGATTCACTTGGAGCTTGACAATATGAGGGGGTGGGATAGATTTGCTTGATGTCTGTAAAAATGTACGTAAATGCCTTAATCATGAATCTAAACTGCTTAAAAGAGTCCTCACGTTTTGTGCATCTCGACGACACTGTTTCAGAGATGGTTCAGGAGTGCTGACACTTTAACATTGTATGGCTGCTAACTGATACAGTGATGTCCCCCTAAAGCCAAATAAAGCCATTTATCAACCAAACGTACCATATGTGACCTCTTTGTCTCGTGTTGTATCAAGCAAACACAACACACACACACACACACACACTACAGTTGTTTTATTTACAGACTTGATTTACTGATACATAAACTAGAACTAAAGCTTCCAAGAGGATTTTTTTCCCCACAGTGATGCCATAGAAGAACCGTTTTGGGTTTCACAAAGAACCTTGCAGTGAACCATTCTTAAAAGAACCATTTTAATAATTAAAAGAACCTTTTTCTAAGAACATTTTGTGGAATAGAAAGGTTCCATGTTAAAAGGTTCTTCATGGAACCATCAAAGCCAATAAAGAACATTTCTTTTTTAGAGTGTTAATCATTCAGTAGGCTACCATGATTTACTAATAACGCATGCTTTGGTAAAAAAATAATCAGAGTTTCAATGAGGACAGTTAGCGTGTCTCAAAAAGGCTTTAGTCTGACCGAAATGCATAGTTGTATTACTGCATGTCATCTGAGGGAGACTAGACAGAGCGTATAAATTATGCATCTGTTCTCGGCTAGACGAATCCAGAACAACTCCCAAATGTAATGCTCTCAGCTCTTTGGGAATCAATCACATTTAAATCTAAAGCATTGGGTGATTCTCGTCCTTTACTGTCTGAGATTTACTTCTGAGAAAGACTTGAATGGATTTTCTGATAGTGTACTTAACATACAGTATGTGTACAAAAAAAAACAGCATACTATAACATATTTTTTTGCTTTACATTGATCAAAAGTGACAATGAAGACATTTGTAATAATGTTAAAACATTTCTTTCAAATAAATGCTGTTCTTTTGAACTTTCCATTCATCAAATCCTGAAAAAAAAGTTTTCCGTTCAAAGTAAGCAGCACATTGATTTCTACATTAATAATAATAAGAAATGTTTCTTGAGCAGCAAATCATCATATTAGTTTTTTTCTGTAATTTGGATCAAATAAATGCAGCCTTGGTGAGTAAAATAGACTTTGTTCAAAAACATTACAAAATTTCACTGAGCCCAACAATTTTGAACAGAAGTGTAAATAGGAATATAAAGTCATTATCATTATTTTGTGATAATTATTGACAGACTGCACATTATTTTTGTCTTGCTATATGGCTATTTTCCAAAAAAAAACTAAATAAATATTGATTTGTTTAAAATATTACTTAATGCAAGAAACAACTAAAACTGTGGAAATCATTTGTCTGGCATAACTTATAAATACCGTTTAGTAGTCTAAAACTAACAGAATATTATTGGTTATGATTACACTGTCAGCTGTAGAGCAGAATAGTAATATAGATATATTTATTCATGGCTAATGTAACCTTTTTAATTAATATATATATATATATATATATATATATATATATATATATATATTTTTTTTTATGTGATTTAATTAACCACTTATTTCAAATAGATCATATTTTAATACATAAAAATTACCTTTATCTGTCAATGCATGGTGATGTTCAGGAGTGCAATGATTCTTGACATAATTAAATGTTTAGAGTTAAAACAATATTTAGTAAAAAAATAAAAAAAAACTCAAAGAAGGGCTAAAAGCCTGCAGTACAGAATTATATTTATGGGATTTCCAACTTTTTCATTGATATTATTGTATCTTGTCCTCAGCCCCCTCCCTCCATTACTCTCTCTATTGCTATATATAGGCTTCTGCATTGCAGATGTCCCATAAAGCAAAGCCTGCAGTCGTGTGTGAGATCTTGTTTTAATTCCCAGGTTAAAGCTGTTCGATCTCTCTCACACACACACACGCATTGACTGCATAAATGATACAGCATGACACAGCAGAACATTGAGGTGTATAACTCGCACAAACATGCTGCATGGTCGGTACAAATCTGATAAAGCAACAATAATCACCTTGCTGCAGTTGTCTAGGACATTTGAAACCAACGCTTTTGCATTTAACATGAATGTTTTTAGGTTTGTGAATCTACAACAGCTAGACTGTTTTGATACCTGAAGGGTTAATGTTGTAGACTAATTAAATTAGGCATAAATCAGTGCTCATGTAGCTGCCAGTTTACTAGAACATGAGTTTGACCGTAAGTAAACATAGGCTATCAGTGTTAAACAAAACCCAGGCAAACACTCTATTTGGAGGATTTACTGTTAAATGCGCCAGTGCATTTCTGTGTGGAAAAAAAATGCTTTAAAAAAAACTCACGATGGGGGTTTAGAGAGAATATTTTAAATTTACGTGCGAAAGGGTTAAACAACTTACCTGACACAACAAAAGTGCATATTATGACAGACACCGTCTACTCAAACTTACCTGCAGCACATTATAAGTCTTATTCCGATCCGCCTGTGAACTGCACACACGAGTGACTGTCATCAAAAATGTTTGTTTGTTTTATGAATGCTTATAAGAAGGGAATGACCATTTTTGTATTGAAACACACAAATATCTTCCCACACACAAACAGGATACTTCATCTCAGGAAGAAAATAGGCTATTCGTAAAAAAAATGTGGTCTTTACCGCCACCTAACGTCCACCCTTTGTGACGACATTTTACTACCCGATGACAGAAAAAAATATATGTTGGAAAAAATTCCTGAAAACTTAATGCTGGGCTCTTTGATTTTATGATTTGTGAAATCAAATTACTATTATAAAACTTGTTTTAAAATTCATACTTTTAGCTAGATGATGCTCGTTTGCAGCATATTTATAACAGCCGTCTGGAACTATCACTGGGTGGATACATATGTAATACAATTTTACAAATTAATAATTAACTGTTAAATGCATTTGATTTATCAGGGAATAAATAACATGCACTACTGTGCATCTATTACTATACTGATCACCACACCAAATTATAAATGCACAGTTAGCAAATCTTTAGTAGACTAAAAAAAAAAAACTTTAACCATATTCGATATTTAAATTTCATATAAAGATGTACTTAAGTTGGTCAAGAAGCACTCTTAAGTCAAACTAATTGGATTTAACAGATTCTGTAAATGGCATGCAATAAGGTGTCAAACATTACTCTCAATTTGCACCCAAGTATGTTATTTTAGTAAATTATTTCTGCAATAAATCCTATTTTTAAAATTAGACTAAAGTGTACTTTCTCAAGTTTGTCTCACTCATTTTATGTAAATAACACACATTATTTCTGTATTAACTCTGATTCAAATGGTATCACTTTGTCAGAAGAACATGGCAGATCAAATAAAAACAAACATTTTGGTTTTGTATAAAATGTTTTTATCACTTCCATTTTTCAGTATAAAACAGCTCCATAGCTCTGGCCAATTCAACAAACAATTCCACAGTCACAGCAGGAAAGATCAGACACTTCCTGTTTGTCTCTCTAAAATACCTGACATTTGGGTTGAGGTGGAGGAAGGGAAGGGAAGGGGAGGGGAGGGGAGGGGAGGGGAGGGGGCTTATTTGCCATTCTAATTTTGGCAATATAACATTAACACAAAACTCTAACGAATCACTTGTGGTTAGCTAGTATAACATTAATATTAACTTAAAAAAAAAAAAAGAAAAATAGAACGGATGAATGGATGAACAAGCCGATCTGGTCACACATCCCAAATGCAAGTCCTCAAGTCCATGTCAGCATAGCGACCCCAAAGGGAACTACGCAGTCTTCTGCTGGCCCTTCTTCCCGATCAGAGACTTATGGATGTGTGGAATCACACCTGCGAGAAGACACCAAACACGCAAATGATTCACATCCTCATCTGTCAACACATCAGAAACATACAACAACATAAACAAACTCCAACTTACCACCACCAGCAATAGTCGCCTTGATGAGGGAATCCAACTCCTCATCTCCGCGAATGGCCAGCTGTAGATGGCGAGGAGTGATACGCTTCACCTTCAGATCTTTTGAAGCATTTCCTGCCAACTCCAAAACCTACGACAAGAATTAAACCTGATTAATAGCTTGCCACACATCAGCACATATTTGATTTGCAAATTGCAAGTCAATGGCAGAGTCTTACTTCAGCTGTGAGATATTCAAGGATGGCTGCGCTGTACACGGCTGCTGTTGCTCCCACACGACCGTGGCTTGTAGTGCGGGTCTTCAAGTGCCTGTGGATACGACCCACTGGGAACTACAAATTTCAGATATGCATTCCTTAGAAAGTTGTATCTGACTCGAAATATTGTGACCCAACAAATTCCACATCTACGCCCATTTCACTGAAGGCTATTGAACAAATGGATAATTTATTTTGGGAACAGAAAACCAGCATCGCCAGCAGAGCAAATTAGAAAAACAGAAGCTTACCTGAAGTCCAGCCCTTTGTGAGCGAGACACTGCTTTTGCCTTGGCCTTGCCACTGTCTTTACCTGCCTTTCCTCCTGCCTACAAAACAATATATAGACTCAGATCCAGCGCATACATATTCAAGTTTGCACAAAACAAACTAGCAGCACATAACAGTATGAAAACACAATTATTGGGGGTTTAGGTTAATTCCACTCTACTATATGAGCTGTGCGAATAAAATAATATTATATTAAGAGATTATTTTTTATATCTAAAACAATTTAATGTACTATTTTTGTATGTAAAATATATGTAATATGAATTATATTAATACATGTATTAATATTTAATTCTGTAAAACATTACGTTTTACATACAAAATTAAATTACACTTAATTTTAATAAATAGGCTACCTGTTCTTTGTATACGTAAAAATGATATGCAATCAACTGTAAAGTAATATATTTAATTGATCATACGTTAAAGTTTTTTTATTATATAAAAAGTATGTCATGCCTGACAATTATTGTACAAATCATGAAGGCATGTATTCTTAATGCATTACTCGTTCAAATGAATTATTACCGGTATAGTATAAAAGGCATATAAAAAACGCAGGATTGGAGAAAATACTCCACTTTTCCCCCAGTTTCCCATCCAGAGGGTATGAGTAAAACATATCCATTAGGAATGGGATCCTACTCTTCCTTCACATGAATTAAAGTTTACCTAAAAACTTAAAGCAATGCCATCTACCACTTCACCGAATGCCAATGAGTCCTATAACAGCCTGTTAAAGCAGGTAAATCTCCCGCTCATATGACTGCCACCCTACACTGGCAATATAGGTTGCCCGTGTTTCTGACATAAACCTGCACATACAAAAAATGCATAACGCAATACCTAGGAGTTGGTGGTTTTTGAAGAACTACACAATAAATGAAAAGTGTATAAAGTGATCAGCGCGAGCTCTCCACTGCCGCTGCCGGATTAGCTTAGCTTTACTGCTTGGAGAAATTCCACAACAGCTGCGACGTATATCAACATAACCTTTAAAACATATAAGATATATATGTTCAAGAATCAAATAATTTGCATTGGGACAAGAAACGTCGTGATAAATTAAATAAAAATCACAAAAAGACTTATTAGCACGCGCTACTCTCGCGGGCTAAGAGCGCTGAATCCAACCTGCGTTAGCTCGGAGCTAGCCGTAGAATATTTAAACAGACGACAAATAACCAAATAAAAAGCGGATGGACATTTCGAGTTAAAGAATATGGTTATACGGACCAAGATCAAAGAATTTCTTACCATTTCAGAGAAGTATTACTGTGATTGGGATCCAATGAGGTTTGAATAAAATCTATTTCGCCTCTTGACTCAGAGGAACAATAAACTCCGTTCAGCAGAGAACGCTCGAGGCATACCGAGAAGTGGAACCAGCCAATCAGAATATCCGTTGTTCGTTCGAATTTCGGGAAGGCCAATGAGATTTCAGCATGTATCTGCTTCTACCATCCCCCATCGATGAATGATGTAAAACGTAGGCGGGACTTTAATAGTGACAACTGCCTGAAATTTACTCGATTTACAGAAAACAATGATCATCGAGCATTACATAAACTTGTGATTTCATGTTTAATAACAAGGCTTAAGAGCAAGATAAATTATAAAACCAAACAGAAATTATAATCAAAATGTAACTTTTTTGAATCTTATTGATCTCATATTCAGCATAAATCGTAACTGCCACATGAGGCGAAATCAAGTATTAAAACATTTTCTGTTGATAATAATACATTTTTGTCCTTTTTATAAATATCAATGTATGTAGTAAAATGTTAAAATGAGACTGACTTTGATGTATAAAGAAAGGGAGTTCTAAAACTCTATCTTTGATTTAACATTTTTTTATACAGATTGCTGTAGCCTACTTATGGATTTACACTTATATACACTAAGTTAGGGGTTTTGAAACTTTTTGATATCAAGGACCCCCTTTCCGAGACAGTCTTCCTCGTGAGAAAATATGAACGTGATTATTTGTATGCATAAAAACCATAGACGATAAAAAACGTAAAAAATGCGAGAAAGGGCACAGAAGGCTGGTAAGCATGAAATGATAAAAAATAAATAAAAAAATAAGATGTTGTACGGTAAATAATTAATTGTGATCATACTGTCGTTGTATTAAGGCCAAAACAAATGAATATCTGTAAAATATCTACTTTGCTTCAGGTTGGCAGTCTTTTTTCCTGACTGTAAACCTCAGGGTAAAAATTTTTTATTTTTTTATTCGTATCAATAGTGTCTGATTTAAATTGAATTTTCTGTCTTATTATTTATAAATGACATGTATTTTAAAATATATCAGCGAGATACATGTACAATAAAAAAATAATTAAAATTATTTTTGTGATAACTTTATTTAGAAGTTATTTTTTGTATATTTAAAGGGCTAGAAAATTGTGAATACCGCTGTAGTGAGCGACTGAGTGATGATTCTGTATGTACAGTTCGAGTGTTATCTGCAATAAAGTGCTTGTTTTTTGTACGTTATCGACACCACTGTACGCCAATCGCCCATGGTACTGTCAAAACAATAAGGTGGGATTTACACTTTGACAGGCAGTCCAAGTGAGCCAAAGAGAATGGGGATGTGGTATTTACTCGCACAACGGACAGGTCGCGGGCCAATTGGAGAAGCGAATTTATGACTGACACGTCAAACGTCCAATCACAAGATGTTCCTAAGACAGTGACGTTCCAGAGCTATGGGCCATTCACACGACGTTCTCATGCCTCTGAACGGGTCAGAAGGCGGGACTTGACGACATACGGATGGGAAAAAATAACGCAGCTCTGGGTGATGGTGAAGATGGCGGATGGGGATAGTGGGAGTGAGCGCGGTGGAAGCAGCGGCGGCGGCGGTGGTAGCGGAGGAGGAGGTGGCGGTGGTAGTGGTGGAGGAGGGGGTGGAGGCAGCGGATTCCAGCCTTTCCAGAGGGATCAAGAGACCCAGGAGCTGGCGTCCAAACGCCTTGACATCCAAAACAAGCGCTTCTACCTGGACGTGAAGCAGAACTCGAAGGGCAGGTTCATAAAGATCGCCGAGGTCGGCGCTGGTGGCTCCAAAAGTCGACTGACACTTTCCATGTCAGTCGCGGCGGAGTTTCGGGACTACCTGGGGGATTTCATTGAGCACTACGCACAGCTCGGACCCAGCACCCCGGAGCAGATCGCCCAGTCCTCCAGCGGCGAGGACGGCGGGCCTAGGCGGGCCTTGAAGAGCGAATTCCTAGTGAGGGAGAATCGCAAATACTACCTCGATTTGAAGGAGAACCAGCGGGGGAGGTTCCTCCGGATCCGTCAGACCGTTAACCGCGGGCCTGGTGGTTTTGGCGGCGGCGGAGGAGGTGTGCCCGGGGGTGGCATGCAATCCGGGCAAACCATTGCCCTTCCTGCTCAGGGTCTCATCGAGTTCCGCGACGCCCTGGCCAAGCTGATCGACGACTACGGCGGGGATGATGAGGAGCTGCTCGGCGGCAGCGGCGGCGCCGGAGGCTACGGGGAGCTTCCCGAGGGCACGTCAATCACGGTGGACTCCAAGCGGTTCTTCTTTGACGTGGGCTCCAACAAGTACGGGGTGTTTCTGCGGGTGAGCGAGGTGAAGCCCAGTTACAGAAACTCTATCACGATACCCTTCAAAGCGTGGAGCAAGTTCGGCGGAGCTTTCAGCCGCTACGCCGAGGAGATGAAGGAGATCCAGGAGCGACACCGAGATAAAGTGTACGAGCGGAGAGGAGGAGAGGAGTCGGAGGGCGACGACATCGATGACGACTGACGGTGACCCGGACGGGTGTTCCCTTGCTGGGGCAACAACCTCACACTGAGCGAGAGCCGCGCGCTGGAGTGGAAAGAATTACCGTGCATGAAACGAAGAACATTAAAGCTCTATGGCGAATAAAGATGTTTGACTGAGAAACACTGTCGTGTATATGTAAGAGAATCCTGTTTAAAGCAGTATAGACGATGTTTGGCTAGATAAATGGATATTTCGGCTGGCTGCTCTATAGGTCTTGTCATTTTGAAAGTTTTCTCTTTTACAAAAAGACTCCCTCCCCCCTCACTCACTCACTCCCTCACTCACTCAGAGACTGAGTTAACAATAGAGTCAACCGGGACGTTTAGTGTTAGTGTATCTACTATAGGTGTTTTTGGTGTTGTACCATATGATGGAGAGCAAACCAGCATCATCTGAATGACGTGGTGTGAATCTTATAGTTAGCTCATTCGGAAAGTGTTCTCCGCAAATGTGTGTGTGTGTGTGTGTGTATATATGTATAATATATATATATTATATTATACATATAATAAGACTCAGATCAAACAGTGCAAAATTTGGAGACCGTTAAAGAGTTCAACTTGTGGGCACACAATACAGTTCAAGCAACAATGTACAAATAGTTAAAATGGTGCTATAAAACCATGCTCCGCCAACCTGCTCTGACTATTGAGGTTCACGCGGGCTGGTGAGTTTTATTCTGTTTTCCTCCTGTTTCTTGTCAGGGTAGAGCAAATCACTCTGATTGTATGTACTCAAATTGGAAGTGCATTAGTGCTGATGCCACTAAATTTACTAATGATACTGGGCTTGATTTGGCTCTTTTAAAGGGAATGATATTGTAAGCCTGGGCTTAACATCAGGTCATGACAAATTAGAAGTTTTTGAATTAAGTATGTGGAGAGCTGCGGTGACAAAACTGGAAAGGAAATCAAATGTAGAACAACACCCATCTGGCTTTAAATAGATTTATTTTTTAAAAAAATATACAGAAATATATATATATACAGAAATATATTTATACATAGACATATAGAATCAATTATAAATGCTTCCTGAACAAGCTATTTAAACAAATAAATCTCGGATGCAATTATATATAGGGGGACATTTCTTACTGGTTTTCCATACATTTCCTATAGTCCTTATGGTTGGAAGAGCATAGAAAAAAATTGTATAAAAACCAGACTTGACGATGTTCTCTGTTTAGTTTGTATTCCTTTTTTCAATAACCCAAATGACAAAACAACACTCCTCTTTTTTTTATCATTCTCTTCCTCCGCGTATTAAGTTGTTTTTAGGTGTTAAATTTCTGAGTCTTACTGCAACTTGTCAGCTTCTCTTCTAGATCTGTCAAAATGTGTGTGCCTGTCTGTGACTTCCCTCTGTTATCCTTTTTTTTTCTTACTACTGTGTGTGGGTGTTATACATTTTTAATTTGACGAGAGAGTGAAGTTTGATTTTCAGGCCTTCTTTAACCACATAAATTAGCCATACACACCATCTGGGAGCCATAGTAATTTTTTTAATTATTACTAATTTCAATATCCATATAAGTTTTGACCTCATTCTTGTCTGTACTGTGTTATGTGATAAAGGCAGCTGTTCAGTCAAGTGTGTACTGCTGTAATTCTCCACAAACTTCCTTTGAACAATAAAAATTATCTTTGCTGAGAACATGAGTGTTTGTGTTTCCTCTGATTTAATGTTTCATTCTTTCACAATCCTTGAAAGCTTATTTTTGCTAACAAGAAAGGAATCTGGAATTGCAAAAATAATGATTCTTTTTAAAGCTACCCCAGTTTACTTCAGCTTTTAATAAAAAGAAAATAAAATGCAGTAGGCCATAATCATCCATCCAGGTGTCTGCAAACTTCCAAAACAATCATATTTTTTACTTTACAGAATGTAAGTCTTTTGTAATGTTCAGTCTGTAGACTGTTGCTTATATTCATGCATTTTAGCTGAACTAGTCTTGCTATTTCACATTATAATTTCTAGTCATGAATGCATAGATGAGAAGGTGCCCTAAAAAGCTGTATTCATGCATACTGAGGTCTGATTTTAATAGGACTGCTCTTTCACAGAGCCTTGCTCTTATCTGTGTGAAACAGAATCTTGCAAACTCTCCGTTTGTTCCACTTCGCAGATTCAGTTTGGCCTCAAGGACATTGCAAGCAATTTCTACAGAGGCTTTTGCTTGGGATGGTGCAGTTGAAGACAACCCTGAAACCGCCTCTCATTAGAGGTGTTGGCTATAAGGCAAGAATCACTAATACTTCTCATACATAGAGATTTGGACATCCTGCATTGTTTCATCAAATCATGTTGAGGAGAGCTGTGCTATGACAAAAAAAATGGGCAACTTTTTTGACTTAAAGGGATAGTTAAAAATGTGTATTCTGTCATCACTCACCCTCATGTCGTTCCAAACATGTAAGACTTTCGTTCATCTTCGCAACACTAATTAAGATCTTTTTGATGAAATCTGAGAGCTTTCTGACCCTTCATTGACAGTTACGCAACTGACGCTTTGACGCTTCAAAAAAGTTCATAAAGAGATCATAAAACTGTATGAATTGAGCGGTTTAGTTCAAATATTCTGAAGAGACTCGATCGCTTTATATCATGAACAGATTTAATTTAGGCTTTTATCCACATATAAAAATTGATCAGTGAACATAAACAGAAGCTCAACCGAACCTGCTTGACGCTCAAGAACAAACCTCATTGGTTCTTGAGGAAGCTCAAACGTGCTGCACAACACACGAGAATGAACCTCATTGGTTCTTGCACGTCAAGCAAAAACGTGACAAGTTGGGTGCTTGACAAAAGGAAATAATAAAAAACTGAAAAAATTGGCACACCAAGGCTCCAAAAATGTAATATAGGAGGTAATGTTTAGAGCATGCATTGCAGGCTGTTCGTCAGACAATTAAAAATGTCAAGCAAACATGCTTGAGCTTCCGTTTACCACAACTAATGTGTGAGCTGATGAATGTTTATATGTGAATAAAAGCATAAATTCAATCTGTTCATCATTAAGCGATTGTGTTTCTTCAGATAATTTGGACTAAACCGCTCAATTCACATAGATTATTTTTACGATCTCTTTATGAAATACCACAAAGTGGTAGTTGCGTATAGCTGTCAATGGAGAGACAGAAAGCTCTCAGATTTCATCAAAAAGATCTTCAAAGTCCACCCAAAAATAAAGATTGTGTCATCATTTACTATCCTTAATGTCGTTCCAAACCTGTATGACTTTCTTTCTTCTGCGAATCATAAAATACAATATTTTGAAGATTGTTGGTAACGGTCGGTTCCCATTGACTTCCATTGTATCTTTTGTCCATACAATGGAAGTCAATCGAAATGATTTGGTTACCAACATATCTTTTAAGTTCCACAGTCATACGGGTTTGGAGCAACATGAGGGTGAGTAAACCTCTTAGCAATGCCCTATAGTAACCACTTGTTTTCTTTTCTATTTGCCATACATTAACATATGTGTTCTTGACACTTTCAGAAGTTCTCATATCATAAATGCTGAGATTACCAGATCAGTTAGTGCCATGAAGAAAATCAGAGAGCAAGTTAGAGACACTGCCTCTGTGGATTTTAGTTCCTATGGGAATGGATTGAATCTGGAAAGCAAGTCGAATGTTGCAACAGGCTGTGCAAGAAGAGGAAAATTACATGCTTTGGGAATTTATTAGCATTTATTTTATTTTTTTTATGAATTGTGGTCATTTTGGCTACAAAGAAGAATGCATTCTTGTCTGTGTTAGAAAAGGAGTTTCAGAAGATATTCAAGAAAGAAGTTGTATTTTAACCATACATACATTTAAAATAGTAAATAGCCCAGTCATGTGCACAAGGCACAATAACTCACATATATATAACCAATGCTTCATATAGTTAACTGGCAAGAAGCATATATTTAACATTATCATGCTTTTCAGGAACAAGAAACTTAGCTCCTAGAGGGCCACCGTCCTGCAAAATCCTGCTCAAACTCACCTGACATGAAGTTTTCAGTAATCCTAAAAGCCTTCATTAGCTGGTTCATGTGCATGTGTTTAGTTAAAATTGGAGCTAAACTTTGTGAAGTTTGGCACTACTTCACAGATTTTTCTTCAAATACCCCATTAATCTCACATGCAGTTGTTAAATAAAGGCTGTAATAAAGACAAAACACAGAAGTTAAACAGAACTCTTGAATTAGTGCAAAAAAACATGTACTCCTTGACCTTCTAAAGAACATCTATATGGAATGCATGTGATTGGATACATCCCTCCTGATGTTATTTATCGTAAAAACAGTAAAAGACTGTAAAAATGCAACTGTAAAACCTGTTAATTGGTTAAAAGTATGTTCACTATTCAGTGAAAAAGAGGATATCTGTTTCTGTTAACAACATTGCAGAAACTCGTGCAACTCGTCTGCTTGCATGGGCATCTAATGACGAACAGCTATTCCTCCTCAATCCCACAACGTCCTATTGCATCAATACTGAGATAAACCCAGTGACCCTCATCTGACGTGATTTCATAACTCACACACACACACACACACACACACATACGTCCTAAGCTTCACTGATGACAGTTCAAGGGTATGCATTGGCACGCCTGGCAGAGCGTCCCTGATTTAGAAGATTATTTCACATCCTCTGCCATTCTGAGATGGATGAGGATAAGATGCAAACAGCTGTCAGCCAGACTGTCATTCATTCAGATTGTGCTGAGAGCTTCATGAACAGTCATTCTCAATCCACTAATCCTGGCAGATATCCATTCACCTTGCCGTGTTTGTATGCCAGGCAGAGCAGACGTGGTTCCTACTATACTTCCACTTCCTTATCTGCACAGTTTCACCACTGAATAATCAGCAATGTTCTCTAAAATATGTGCGCACTTAAAAATTGGACACAATGTGTATTGTGTTGTGAATTAATGGCTCGATTCATGTAATAATATTAATACATTTTAATGTTTGATTTTACAGTTTATATTTAGCAGATGCATTTACATAAAGCAACTTAAAAATAATAGTATACATAGAAATACATACTTAAGTACATATTTATACAAGTGTCAAATATATGTGCCGCAGAGCTGGTTTTGGATTAGAATTTATTTTTATATTTATTTAATTTTTATATTTAATTTTAATGAATTTTTAGTAATTTTGTTTTGTGCTTATGTCATTTTTTTTATATATATACATATATATACAGTATATATATATATATATATATATATATATATATATATATATAAAGTTTTAGTTTATTAAGTTTTGGTTATTTTAGTACTTCAAGGTTCAAAGGTTTAAGTTAAAAAAAATCAAGTAATACATTTTTTTGTTCTTTTTTTTTACGCTTTAAGTTTTTGTTAATGATAAGAGCTCCTTAAAACAACAACAAATTCATGTGTGTTTTTGCACACTTGGTAAAGAAAGCTGTTCTATTCTATTCTATATTCTCCATCCATTAATTATCTAAACTGGTTTATTGTTGGTTTATTGCCTAACCCAGCACCCTGAACGGATGGCCATTATATTCTATTCTATAAGCAATTTATCACAAGAGCTAACAATACTCACAGTACCGCCATGTTTCAAGGACATTTTAAGGACATTTAGGCTTATTTTGTTAATGTGTTTTGTCACTTCTCGATCTACCGACATGGAACATTTCTTTAACTGCAAGTCCTTGTAATGTGTAAGTTATGTAAAATTATCTGTCAAAAGCACTACCTACATACATATAGTCAGAACAACGAGCAGGGATGGAGATTTGGAAGCAAGTAATACACCAGTGATGAGGAGGAGCTAAAGCAGGAGGGCATCAGAGAGATGTGACTGCAGGGTTTCCAGGGCTATATTTAGCTTTGGTGTTGCCATGTTCTGATGTATGTGGCAAAACAAGCTAAAACGCATATCCTTGACTTTAAATTTTGCCATATCATTTGTCCAATATTTGAGATTTGTGAAAGTGCAGATGATAGGCTTTTTCACTTGCTCATAGTTATCCATGCATAACACAAAGGCACTAGAAAATATGTTTATTTGGTAGTAAAACAGTGCATTAATAGAGCGCAATTTCAGTTGAACACCATAAAGCTTAAACTATCCAGGATGATGTGCTTAATTTTAAAATACACTTATATAGTAAATGCATAATACAGAATTTAGCTGTGCTTAGATTTCATCAAAGAAACATTTCAGCAAGGTCATCATCAGTCAGTTCATTTGTGATTTCTGGTTCTTTTTGCCTCATGGAGTTCATCAATAAAAAAATACATAATCTTTCTTTAAAAATTCTGAGAATGTGAATTTAAAGTAAAAAATACAGTATATTAATAAAAAAAGAAATACATTAGAAGATATAAAATTCATAGTCAACAAAAGGTTCAACAAGAATGGTAAGCTTGCACAGCGAGCTGATTATTTATCAAGTTATGTTGATAAATATGTTATTTCACATTTACCAAGCTTTCACATTATATGGTTAATAAATACATGAATATGTGTGTGCAGATCACATTCACTACTAGAAAAACAACGCACATCAGCTCACATCAACAACAGCAGTGCAAAGCACATGACTGATAAAAGTTGTCCTCAAATACTGATCTTATATGCCTCATGGACCATGGTTAAGCAGAATTGAGCAAATTACATTACACGTCATCCGAGTCTGCGGTTTAACCACTTCACCACAAGTGGTCGCTCTTGACACATAGTTTTTACCGTCTCCCTTTGAGTACCAAATTACATCCTATGAACTATCATGTCTGGAGTGTGACTTTTACAAGGTTATTTTGTCATCCAGTAGTTCCTCCCATTCCACTATGTAAGGAAAGCTGCAACTATAATAAGTGCATGACGTAAATGCATCATCTGGGTAAATGAAGAACTTAGTCTTGTTGGACTGTTCTGTGTACAAACTATTCACACTACTGATGAAATGGCATAGAATAGTGCATACATGTTAAAACATATTTAAATATAAATATAATTAATATATATATATATATATAGGTTAAAACTGCTTAAATGCTTGAAAAAAGTCACTAACACTGCATTTATTTGTTATATATATGTTTCTTGAGCCACAAAAAAATGCATATTTGAATGATCATATGTGAATATTAAATCTGTTCATATAAAGGGATCGAGTCTCTTCAGAAAATTTGGAATAAACCGCTCAATTCATATGGATTAGTTTTACAATCTCTTTATGAACTTTTTGCGTAGCTGTCAATGGAGAGAAAAGATTTCATTAAAAAGATCTTCATTTGTGTTCTGAAGATGAACGAAAGTCTTACGGAACGACAATGGGTTGAGTAATTAATGACAGAATTGTCATTTTTGGGTGAACTAACCCTTTAACCTCATGACGAATTACGCAATAATACGATGAGTAGTGTGTTCATAAATCACAAGGGTCTGAATATTTCAGCAAGCATTTGATTTAATGCTGGAAATGACATTAAAGGGTCAAGTTCCAATCTATTTTCTGTTAAAGGCTTATTAAAACGGATCATTTTGATAAGCCATGTAATTATCTTTAAGAATGACTAAAAATACTTTTATTGTGCCAAACCATACAGTGCCTGTTGTGTGTTTTTATAGTAGCCTAAGAATGCAATTGACATTTATAGGTCACGACAAAAAGGCATACATGCAAAGAAATGGACAAAATACCCCTGCCTCAAAGAACAACAAGGGAATCATTTGCTCTCTCCGATTTTCTCAACATCCGTGTTTCCCCTCAAAGAAAAGGACTGTGTAGATGTAGACTGATCAGGGTCCTTTTGTTAGTGAACACTTAAATGGGCGATTGAATCTTCGTGCTTTTCCTGAAAAATATTGAGAGATTCCCTTTAGTTTTTTTTTTTCTTGTCTTTTTTAAACCCACATAGCCTACTGTATCACATCTGATACGCAAATTTCTACGGCCTCTCTAAATTATCAACGGGATCAAAACTATGTAGAAAAAATCTTCTGATTGATAGTTTATACTTTTCTAGAAAGTAAAAAAAAAACATACTTTTTAGTATGATTCTAAATATTTACCTTCAGGTCATAGTACATCCTTTTTGCTGTGAAATCTTAAAGGGGGGGTGAATTACTGTTTCATCCATACTGAGTTTTTTACACTGTTAAAGAGTTGGATTCCCATGCTAAACATGGTCAAAGTTTCAAAAGTTAAGTTGTACGTTTGAAGGAGTATTTTTGTTCCAAAAATTGTCCTTCCGGTTTGTCACAAGTTTCGGAAAGTTTTTTTCGAGTATGGCTCTGTCTGACGTAAGAAAGGGCGGAATTTCCTTATATGGGTCCTAAGGGCACTTCTCCGGTAAGATCGCGGGCGCGCGCGCACTCGTAGACCAGAGCAAGAGAGTGAAAGCAGTTCGCCATCAAAGTGCCCTGCCCGGCTTTTGGGAAGTCAGTGTCACCAAAGAAGTGTGTTTTTGGTTGCCAGGGCAAGACAACCCTGCACAGATTCCCAAAGAACCCGGCGTTAAGGCACCCGTGGATGGAGTTTGTTTTCCAGAGCATAAACGGAGTTGTTCAAGACTGTTGTTCCCTGCATTTCGACGATGATTGTTTTATAAACAAAGCCCAGATCGTCTAATGCTTAAGGATCGACCAGTCACAATGATAAAGGTTTGCGGTCGTGCGTTGGAACGGTGAGTAAAACTGTTCAACAAATGTCTCTGTGTGTTGTTAGCTCGGCGCGTTAGCACAGCTTTAGCTTCGCCCACACGGCCCGCCCCCAGCCGCTCGTTTTTTTCCGGAAAGACTCGGTACAGCCAATCTTTCAATTAAAAATATAACAAAACAAAAGACTTTTTGGAGATATGAAGGATGCAATACTACTCTATAGGTACTCAAGATTAACAGGAGATTGAGTGAAAATGAGCATTTCACCCCCCCTTTTACTGATTTTTATCAAATAAATGTAAGAATATACTTTATTATGTTAATAATATTTCAACACTTGGTTTACTTGATTATGCAATCACAAAAAGTTTTTTTTTTGAGAACATGCAATACTTGTTTTTTCTAATTCTTCCATGATTATCAAACATGTGCGTATCAAATAAGATACATCAGGCTTTTAAGGAAAGCCTTACATGTTTTGCCTTCACAATAAATCTACAGCGCTTTAATCATAAAACTAAGCATTTAAATATAATTAAATAAACATTTAATTATAAAGCATTTAAATGCTTTACTGTTATAGAGATCTCATTGATTTACGTTACAAGCTATCCGAATTTCATCTTACTTTTTGGCCATACAATATATCAGCAACAACATCAAATTGCATATTTTTGCTCAGCTTGGCCCTCCGAATAAAATTTAGATGTTTTTTTCTCCTCGTCTAATATGAGCTCCCTCACTGTTTCGTGAGTCATAAAAGCCTGATGTAGGATACTCAACAAAAAAACAAAAACAAACAAAAAACATGCAAACTTTGTCTAAAGGTTCAATAAACTGTTCCATTTAGATTTTTTGGACTATTACTTCACATGTCAGGCTTTACAGGGATAAAAAGCAAGTAAATGCAATTAGGGAGATTATATATACCGGTATGTATGTACTAAACCTCACTATTTCAAGGGCTTGGCTCAAAAGTGTGTTAAATTAAATTATGAAATATATATTTAAGTAGGCTATATGTTACCAAAATTAAAAACATATCTGGATATCTGAAACTAAATACGATGATGAAGGGAATAAAGTGAAAAAGAGAATATAAAAGTGAAGCCTACACATATAAAAATAGTTACCTTTTGTTGCGGCGTAGTTCGAGTCCCTGTCGTGGCTGACCAAGGAAACCCTTTCGTATGGAGTTTTCATGTTGAGTGTTTTACCTACTAGAATGCAGAACATCATCACTCCTGTTTAACATATACTAGTACAATATTCCTCTTGCAAACATTTCACAAAAATACCTTTTTTTTCGATTCTAAATTGCGATTTTTCATCTGGTTTAATGGTCACTTTATTTCCTTTGTCTTCAGCAGACAGGTACATGCTGGGTCCAGCCATTGATTTCAAGCTCCGCCAGTCTTTTGTTCCCTCACCCAATTGAAATAAGTACATTTCGTTAAGGGTGACCTTCTGTTTTGAGGATAATACCTGTGTATGTGAGAGCAGACTTTGTTAAAAATGTCAGATCTTATCAAATCAAAAATTAGATAATAAAAGCAGAAGAAACTATTTGACACTATGTCTAAAAATATTCCAAAAAGACCTTAGCAATTACTTTAATTCAGTGTCTCAGATCTTACCGTAAATTGTATGTCTTTACCATCAGTAAATGGGAAAATGGCATCACCTCCCACCTCAAAACAAAACGCCATGCATTTCTTCTTTTCATACATAATATCATACACCTGGACTGAAGAAGAAAAAAGACAAATCATATTTAAAGCATTATATTAAGTCACTATGGAAACACTTTCATTAATAGCAACTTAAAATAAATTTGTATATTCGTTTATTTTTCGTGTTTTTTTTCACAATTGTATGACTTTTGGAAGTGCAATTTGAATACTAAAGTTGAATTAACGTAACCTTCTGTCATTTTTACTCTTCATGTGTACACTTGCAAGTGTTGATTATAATTAAGTTAATTTACTGATAAGTCCATTAAATAATAATAAGGATACACAATATTTAAAAAGTATATAATTATCTAACATCTGACTAATGTTACCTCAAAACATAACATGTTAAATGGGGATATCTATAGCATAAAAAAGCGTCGTCTCTCAGTCGCTGAATGTCGCGCAACAACGTTACAGTCCTGTCGCGTCTTACAATTCTACGTTGTTACAATAGACAGCACGAAGAAGACAGCGACGTTGCCATATAGAAATGCAACGTGCTACAGACGGGTATTTATGACCCCGACATTTATGACCCCGCCAGATGACCCCGACCCAGGACCAATGTATGTGCAGCCCAACCAACAATTATGGGTATTCATTCATTTAGGAGTTATCACTGTGACTAGTTCTAACTGGATAAGCAACGAATTTTATGAAGCATTCAGTTGGAAGAGCAGAGACTCGGTCTTTACCTACACCTTCTTTGCCATCCTGCAGACTCTGCGTGACCAGCTGAAGACCAGCTGAGTCCTCGACGGACACACACTTTTGACCGCCGTTGATCCACAGTCGCGATGGTATAACACTGCGGATTTTCATTTCGCAAAGCTTCATTCTGGACACTGATAAACAAACATTATAGACAAACAGGTAATAACAGCTGAAGACCATGCATAAAGTAAAGTTACAAAATGTAAAAAAGACTTAGCTGCAAATATATCAAGTGTGTTATGTTGAACTTTACTGGACAGACTAGTCACTGTACGCAACAAACATGAAACTCGAAATATTTTTAGACTATTAAAGTTAACCCAACATAGGCTATATATTTCGTCCTAGTCCAATTATTAAGTTAAGCAGAGAGGCAAAACAATTTCACCCGCTCAACTGGAAAATTTGATTTTGTAGGCTACACAAAACCACTGAAATAGTTTTTCCTCTTAGCCTACCACCTCATAGCCTATTATTTCCATCACAAGACGAACGCAAACGAATCCAATCTCCAGCAGCAAGTTCACTTCATGACGCGCGTTCGTGTTGGCGCGAATGCATATCATTTATAGTCGGAATTATCTGTTTAATACGGAGCCCCTAAGGGACATGGTGATTTTAAAAATATGAAATGACAGGGGGGAAAATATTTCAATGCATTTGCGTTCACTCGCAAACGTTTTCCCTTCTCTCAGATTATCTTTGCAAACCGTTTGTTCTCATAGCGAGCGAACGCAATGTTTCTCGAGGGAACACAAAACATTTTGCAACGCAAAGGCATTTAGCCTACATCAAATTTTCCTCCTATCTCATTTTCTCCCCTTCACCATTTCCCTTTAGAGGCTCCGTATGCTATAGCTCGTATTATCTAGGCTACTGATCAAAATGCAACAGAAGGTAATGACTGAAGGGTGTTTGACTGTGATTTAATAGCTACAGCCTATGTAAAAATAATAATAATAATAATTAAAAACGACAACCTGCTTCTTGCATCTATCTTGCAGCACTCTTTACAAACGATAAAATGCATGAATTTACCTCAGCTGGTTTTCGGATAAATATAATTTCTCGTCCTCGCGGTTCTGGACCAAAGGAGCGTCTGCAAGGTAACAGTGATGTCGTGAGCACTTATATGGCAGAACTGTGTTTAAAATCCAGCACGTTTGACGCCCCCTTACCGGAATCATTACCAAATTACGGGCTGCTTTGATCGGTCTCGGATGTGGATCTGTTGTGGGAAGAATGCTGAGAATGGAACGCCCCCGACTCCCCTCCAACCATAGCCTACGGGAAGGAGTTGCAATATTTTTTTACAGACTATGGTTGCAACCTTCCCCATCTGTTTAACGAACTACAACTTGTCTCAATTGCAGCACCGTTTATGAAACGTTTTTCAACAAATGAATGCACAATTAAAGAATTAAATTTAATTAATTGAGGCATAGGCAATACTTTTACAGGTGACATAAGTGTTAAGCTACTTCAGACTTATTTCCAACCTTGCATGAAATACTATGTTATTTAGTGTACTTACATTACTTAGGGTGGTTACTTGTAACAATAAATAGGAAATTAGATGATATAGTTTGTGTAACTTGCATTGCAATTTGTTTATTTAACTTTAACACGCAGACAACATATTTCTTTCTAAAGAGGCTAAGGGATATTTTTAATATGTTACACCTAAAATATAACTATAGCTTTCAAAAAGGGCAATAGAGGTGGGTGGGATGTTGATATAATAAAAATATGTAGTGGACGCTTCCTGTTTCAGCTGTTAAGCTGTTAAGTTTTACTGTATCTGACCAAAGTGACACGATGATGTAATTTGCCTCAACAGGCCTTAGATTTTATCACATTCAATCTGTAAATTCTCAGCATTTCTGCTGTGTTCATTTTTCATTTCTAATACGTTTTGACCTGCGTATTAAGAGTTCTATGGGGGTTTCAAGTGTTGCTTAAGAACTTGGATGACAAACGATGAGCCTTTAATTTTAGATCGATTTCAAACAGAACTGACAAGTGAGAGAGAACAGGCAGGGCTCTAAACCAAACAGGGCAGCCGGGGAACAGCCGGTGAAGCATCAGTAATAAAGATTAGTCTGTGAAAGGAAATTGGTGGGAAACAGACTGCAATTATTCATGACAAAGCCTACTGTAATTAAACTTGGGCTATTTTTTTCCACAAATAGTTTCACAAAATAATATGACAATATATTCTAAAGCTCACTCTGCTTAATTATGGTTTTCAGTAATCTGAGCAGGGCCCATGGAAGCTTGTTAAAAGGTAATTGCAAAACTTATATCTCTCAATTCTTGTATAACATATCTTTATTGAATTTTACACACAGCATATCTTAATCACACCCCCAACGACAAACCCTTGGCAGTAAGTATATGAAAATAATAATGATAATAATATAAAATAAAATGAATAAATACATAAATAAATAACAATATACATGCATAAACATCTGGGTGCTCATATCATACAAACCTCATAATCATTAAACGTATATACATCCAGAGCCTCTTTAATATCTCCAACTTTAACAAAGTCCAAAAACACCTCCCAGATATCATAAAATAATTTTTTTTCAAAAACTAAGCTAGATATTAAATGTTTCAGCTATAGCCCAAGGGAAAGGAAGCTAGCATTCTTTCAACACAAGGCAATCAAATGTCTGGCTTGCAGCACAGTCCACCAACTTCCTTTTTTAATAGACAAAGAACATTTTTCTGCGTATATACGCAGTGTACACAATACAGGGCTTAGAGGGATTGGAGAGTAGTAAATTGTGAAACATTTTGAGTCACCCTACTCCAATACCTTTGCACCTCCTCATATTCACCCACACACACAATGACAAAATTTACCTTGAAGGCTATTGCATGTGAAACATAGGTCAGGGTTATGTGAAGGTACGCAAAACTTTGTTACAAGCTTGGGGCCAACATTTCAACCTGTAACCAAGGCATGTCAGATTCTCTAGAAAACCAGAACATTGAAGCCCTATTATTGAGCAGCCCAATAGTACCACAATAAGTTTGGTAATTGTAGCCCTCACCTTTCATAAGGAGAAAGTCTCAAGTCTTTCATCAAGAGAGAAAGTCTTGTGTAACATATGGACCAATCAGACACATACATATTATTCATTATATTTAATGAAAAATCCAGCAAACTTACTCTCCAAACAAAGGTCTTTGAAATTTCCCCCAAAACTAACATCCCAAATGAAGTACAAGTACTGGCACACTTTCCTACAGCTATCCTCTTGGTGCTCTGTGCTGAGTTGGGTCCAAATTTGGAGAGAGAGAGACAGCGAGGAGCCACGCAATAACTGTTCCCTTAAAGATGCTGACATCACTTGGTTTTTTGCTTACTGGTTCTTTCCAAAGGGAACTGGCAGACCGCTCAGTAATAAGACAGTCGTCTTTGAGCCACGCAGTGCCAGCTGTATGGGACGGGACTATCCGCATGTGTACCAAGTATACGATGCAGCTGACCAGCCAAACATTAAAGAGCAATTTGCAGCGATAGCCGGTTTTACTAATGTAATCGGATCGATCGACTGCACACACATTGCTATAAAGGCACCATCTGAAGAAGAATTTGCCAATGTGAATCGGAAACATTTCCATTACAAAATTTGCATATAGGACATATGTTTTGGAAGTGTCCTAATATTCGTAATTATTGGATTTCAGTTTTTCAATTACTGTCAAAGGTGTTGGGAAAACCACTAGACCCAGACCCAGTTATGACTATTTTTGGTGTCAATAGTGACAACGTGGAGCTGTCTAAAAAACAGTGTGCTTGGAGTTGTCACACTCTTAGCACGTAGATTGATTTTGCTCAACTGGAAACAAAAAAATCCACCAAACTGCTCTGCCCTGATTAGAGATGTTATGCACCACCTTCAACTCGAAAAGATTAGATTTTCCTTAAAAAAGTAAGACTGATAATTTTTATGCAGTATGGAAACCCTTTATTAATTATTTTAATAAGACAGCAATAATTGAAACTTAACCCCACTACTACTACTACTACTACCCCCCCCCTTTTTTTTTCCTTATTTCTTTCTTCCCTATATCATTACTTGTGTTAAAATATTAATTGTTTACATATAATAATATTTCTGCACACTGTATCCGCAAAGTGAATTTTGTTGAAGTTTTTTCTTGTGTGTGTGCCAATGTAGAAAACATTTAATAAAGAGAATGTAAAAAAAAAAAAAAAAAGTGCATATAATATGTGATGCACAAATGCGCCTAACAAATATTGTGGCAAGGTGACTTGGGTCAACCCATTTAAAGTTATTATTATAAATTTTTTGCCGTTTAATTATTCAACTGCGCATCAGGAGACTGCGGTTATCCACTAAAGATGTGGCTGTAAACCCCCCTCACCAACCCACAAACTGACGAGAGCGCAGATACAATGATGTCCATTCTCGCACTCGGTCAGTTGTAGAGCAGGTGATTGGTCAGCTGAAATGTCGGTGGCGCTGCCTTGACAGGACTGTGGGGGATGCTGTTATACCACCCTGACAAGGTGTGCCGTATCGTGCTGGCCTGTGGTGTGCTGCACAATGTCGTGCACAGGTACGGCATACCACTTGGTGAGGTGGCGGCACCGCCAGATGACCCCGACCCAGGACCAATGTATGTGCAGCCCAACCAACAAGCCATTCAGGCCCGTCAACATGTGATTGCGACAATATAAATGGTAATAAGAGACAAAGTTAATTTTTTGACCAATTCCTTTAATGAGTGGGTTTTGTCTGTGAGTCTCTCATCATCACGTGATGGCGCCACGCATTTTTCGGCATTCTTTAACAAGAGAAGCGCTTCTAAACATCAGGCAGAGAACTCCAGTGGATTTATTTCCCACTTTTCTGCTCCTAGCGGCTTGTGCGGCTACGTGGAAGCGGGAACCGTACAGTGCTACCAAGCATTTTTCTCTCAAATGTTCGTTCACTGAGCAACAAAATGGATGAACTCCAGCTACTGATGGTGAAAACTGTAAGTGGTCTTTGTAACTGTAAGCGGGGCGGGGCGGCCTACGAACTCCTGAGTGAGTCTTGAAGCTGACTTCTGCTGATGAAACTGCAAACTATCTTCAGTAAAACTTTTCTTCAATTTTTTATAATTCTGACTCCGGGTCTTCTTTCAAACATCTGGTCCATGGGTCCTAAACTGTTAACCCCTAACACCAAGCATGCTGCTGGCAAACATGCAATCTATCAGCAACAAGATGCATGATGTATCCGGACAGTGCCCTAATGAAAAAACGTGGGTAAACAGTGATGTATGTGCGAAATTGCATGAGAACACAGTGGCTTTTAAATCTGGGGATGACGCTCATTACAAGAGCGCAAGATACGAGCTTAGGAATGCAATTAAGTCTGCTTAAAAACAACACTGGGACAAGATAGAGCGATATTGTTCTGAAGGGGACTCTAGGCACATTTGGCAAGGCCTACAAGCGGTCACTTAGCCTGGTTCTACCAGACTCTCGTACATTTCATTTGTACAGAGAGTCTGGAATCTCTGCATTGAGAAACGTTTACTTCCTTGTAGGCGGGTTCTCTGTTAAAGTTCAAAACTATTGGATCTGCCCAGAGTCACTCAGGATCTGCCATAGCCAATCGCTAACGTGTGGTCGTGACGTATGTCATGCGCCGAAACCGGCCGGAAACATTTACAAATTCAAAATGTATAAGGACAGTGATGTATTCAGTCAACTGTCGAAGCTGGGTCTAATCATTAACAATACGCCGCTGCGGTCGTTTCGGATCTGCCGCAAATGCTGTACAGTGATCACCGGCTACTGCGCGATACGGAAACAACTTTTCTGCCTCCTTCACTTGGTCCTCCATTAGTGCAACAAGAGGGGAGAAGACAACAACTATCGGCTTTGCATCCCTATCGTTCGCCTTAGCTAACACATTCACCACTAGAACTGCCAGTCATTTTTACCGTTTTGAATTTTATATCTGCAATAACTTTGTTGAAAAAATAAATACAATCCTGCTGGTACCTGACTTTTCCTAAAAGTGTCTGTATTTTCATTTAAAATGTTTTTCATATAAATTACCTATGTAAATTACACATAAAGCAAAAAAAACAAAAAACAAATGAACATATTTACCTATTTCGGCCATAAACGGTCATATTGACCGCACTGAATTTCGCGGTATTATTATACCAATATACGCAACAATAAAATGTGGTAAAAAATACACTAAACATATTCAACAACAAATCATTTAAATGTAATGATATTCAGAACAGAACAAGAATGAAAAAATAACTAAAGCCAAAATGAAATGCTTTATACGCGAAAGTGAAAGTAAGCGGCGTTGGGCTCACGTAACTCTCTAATTAGAATCAAAATGTTTCAACATTTGCGATGTATTTGGATGCTAAACTATTCTTTATCATATAGGCTTTGAACTTCACTCACGTTCCAATATCGACGGAAAAAATCATCCTCTTCACACGCATAAAATGGTACGAATTGTAGCCTACCAGTACTGAGAAACAGAGCAGTGGAATTTTTATATGTTAGGTTGACTATTTTATTATTATATTTTATTATGGCTATAATGAACAGGCTGCAATGCTGGAATATGGTGTGTGTGTCGGCGGGCGTGATCGAACAGTGGAAACATGAAAACATCTCCGTCATTTTGTTCAGGGCATCTACGAATATTATTTATTTATAAATTATAATTAAACTTGTTTAAATGTACAGTTTGGTGTTGTTTTGTTTTTAAAAGACATCCTAATACAATAAATGCATTAATCTCTCAATTGGGGATTTATCATTAAAGATACAGAGTTTTGAATAGCGATCAAAATGACCGCTTGTGGCAGTTCTAGTAGTTATGGAATTCTGGCACTTCTAGTGCTGAGTGAGCTGGAAAATCAAACTTTTCCCGAACCCCGTGGGGAGGAGGGCCACAACATCATGGCCACCAACAAAACTTAGCAAACATTGTTCTTGCTCCGGCTTTAACTTCTGTATATTCGGCAGTTTTGCAACAACGGACCGAATAGCTTTTCTCACATCTTTCTCCGCTGCCATTACTCCAACTCAAACTGACGCACTACATCAACGTCATCGTTCTCAGCCACTCCCTCTGTTCGCTGATTGGTCCTACAAAAAATTGATTTCTGGAAACCTAAGAATATACAGCAGTCCCAGACGTAGTACTGAAGGAAAATGAAATTGAGCGGAAGTACGTAGGAGGGCGGAGCCAGGCTAGCGGTCACTAGCTATAAGGCCAAACCTAGCGGCATTACAACAACCTCTGCTTCCTTCCCAGTCGACTTGAACATTTTTTATGCTCGTTTTGAATGCGCTGCTGAGGTACTGACATTGAGACCATTTCCAATTGGGGATGTGCATATCAAAATACCTCCAAATGGGAACACACACACAGACATATCATCTCCAACTGGGGATGCGTTCAGCAGGCAAGCATATCAGGTCTCAGTCACTGATATATGTAAAGTTTTTAAATCTGTGAAAATAGGGAAGGCTGCTGGGCCTGATGGCATCATTTCGCGAGTCTTAAGGACATGTTATAGCCAACTTGCCTCTGTTTTCACTGACATTTTTAACCTGTCACTCTCTCTTTGTGTGGTTCCGAATTGTTTAAAAAAAAAAGTCAATCATAATTCCTGTGCCTAAGAAAACGACTGCCACCTGGTATGAATGATTTTAGACCTGTAGCCTTGACTTCTGTGATTATGAAGTGTTTTGAACAGCTTGTGAAAGCATATATCAACAACAGCATACCTGTCTCCACTGATCCACTACAATTTGCATACAAATCAAATAGAGCTGTGGATGATGCTGTATCCTTGGATTTACATACTGTGCTCCAACATCTAGAGGGCAGGGATACATATGTCACGATGCTGTTTGTTGATTATAGTAGTGCCTTCAATACTATCAGACCTTCTATTTTAATTTCTAAGATGTTAGACCTGGGCCTCTGCAATTCCATCTGCAGCTGGAAACAGGACATTCTAACAGGCCGCCCCCAGACAGTTAGAGGTGGCACTACATACTCTGCCTCTATAGTGTTAAACACCGGAGCACCTCAAGGCTGCTGTCTCAGTCCTCTATTATATAGTAATTATATATTATATAGACTTCACGTGATCTTAATCTTCTGACAAAAGTGGTTAAAACTGCATCTAGAATTATTGGGGTTCCACTTGAACTGCTCCAAAATATTTACTGGAAACGCAGCACTAAGATAGCACTAGGTATTATGCAGGATTCTAGTCATCCTGCACATCATCTCTTCTCCCACCTTCCATCAGGGAGACGTTTGCAGAGCATCCCAACACGCACATCACGTTTCAGGGATAGTTTTTATCCTCAGGTAATACGTTTACTGAATGATAGTACAACAGGAAGGAGGGTTGAGGTTTGAGCGTAGTTACTATGTTTACTGTGCTTGGATATTTTAATGTTATTATAATTGTTATTTATTGACTGGTGCTGAGAGAGTGCCAAGGCACATTGTATTTCATTGCTGTGGTACTCTGTACTAATATGCATGACAATAAATTTGAACTTAACTGAACTAAACTGAACTGAACTGATATTGTTCCCCGCAATTGGAATAATTTTTTAGAAACTGTAGACCTTTATACTCGCCTTGCGAGTTCACGTCGTTCATTTTGGTCGTTGTTTACATGGCGCCGGGAGCTAATGTTAAAGAAGCCCAGCGCTTACTCGCCGATCAGATACTAAGTGTGGAGCGAACAAAACTGGATTCCCTAGTTATCGTACTCGGTGACTTTAACAAAGGTAATCTCAGCCACGATCTCCCTAAATACAGACAATCATCAAATGCACCACCAGAGAAGATAACACTCTGGATCATTGCTACACTACGGCCAGTAGAGCTTACCACACAGTCCCTCGAGCAGCACTGGGTCACTCTGACCATGCCATGGTCCACCTGATTCCTGCTTACAGGCAGAAATTAAAACTCTGCAAATTGCAGTGAGGACATCAAAACAGTGGACCAGTGAGGCCTTAGAGGACCTGCGGGCGTGTTTGGACTCTACTGACTGGGACATATTCAGGTCTACTACCAATAGTCTGGATGAGCACACAGAGGCTGTAACGTCGTACATCAGTTTCAGCGAAGACTGCTGGATTCTGTTTGTGGACTTTAGCTCCGCATTCAACACCATCATCCCTGCCCTGCTTCAGGACAAGATCTCCCAGCTCAATGTACCGGACTCCATCTGCAGATGAATCAGACTTCCTGTCTGACAGGAAGCAGTGCGTTAAGCTGGGGTCACAAGTCTCTGATTCCTGGTCCATCAGCACCGGCTCCCCTCAGGGCTGCGTCCTTTCTCCTCTGCTTTTCTCCCTATACACCAACAGCTGCACCTCCAGTCACCAGACAATGATGGTGCACTTCTATACATCCATTATTGATTCCATCCTCCATCACCACCTGGTAAGCTGCTGCCACGGCCAAGGATAAGAGCAGACTGCAGCGTATCATCCGCACTGCTGAGAAGGTAATCGGCTGCAATCTTCCTTCCCTTGAGGACCTGTACAACTCAAGGGCGCTGAGGCGAGCAAAGAAGATTGTGGCAGACCTCTCCCACCCTGGTAACTTCCTGTTCCAGCTACTCCCCTCTGGCAGAAGGCTGCGGTCCGTCAGGACCAACACCTCACACCATAAGAACAGTTTCTTCCCTTCTGCTACTGGCCTCTTTAACAAGGCCAGGAGCTCTCATTGTCACTGACTTTAAACTAGAAACTAGAAACTCTTAACCATGTCATATTTTCACTGACTTTAAACTAGAAACTCTATATAGCTCATTGCTATATTTGCACCATTGCCTTATAAGGTATTCCATGTGTGTTCTTGTGCTCTTATATCCTGTACCTTACATTTTGTATGTTATGTATGCTCCTTCCTGCCAAAGTAAATTCCTTGTCTGTACAAACATTCATGGCGAATAAACCCCCTTTCTGATTCTGATTCTGAGTGTATCAGTGATATTTTTCAGGGGTATCACTCCTGTCTGACGAAGAGCCTACGTGCTCGAAACGTTACCACCTGTGTGTGAGTCTACCATTAAATTTTCATATTTTTGGAGCCAGAGTGTGCCAACTTTTTTTCCTTTTTTTACACGCATTTGCCAAAAATGCAATGGATACGTAAAATCTCTAGTGTAGTTTTGGTCAGCTACATTGCATGCATTTGTCATCAGGCGGAAGAGCTTTTCACCAGGAGATTTTTTAATATAACTCCGATTGTATTCATAGAAAAAAAAACATGAATATTCCTTTTTTTTAATGGATTTAGCGTTCTCCATGGGTAACACAATTTCAAATCTTTCATAACTTGTGCATTTTCCTGCTTTGAGAGTGAGAGCAATCCAGTCCTGATGAGCGGTCAAGCAACGGGTCAAGAGTGCAGTTAAAGTCACCTGCTACTATAACTGTACCAGGAAGAGAGGCAATTACTAAGAAAATGTTTTGTTTTTTTAAATGTTGGGTTATCCTAATTTGGGCCAAAAAGTAATAACTCAAAAACCTGCCATAAACAAATCCCAATAGCTCAACCCGAAAAGGACACCCTCTCCCCCCTTACAAAAAAGAAGTATACTTCAAGTTCATTTTATGAAGTATACTTAAGTAATGTTCAAGTATATTTTAAGTATACATTATGCAGTAAGTATACTAATGTCAATATGTACTAGTAGTAAACTTGTAAGTGTACTATTTTAATACCGCTTGGGACTAAATTGGCCCACTTTTAGTATATAAAAGTTTAAGTGTACTATAAGTGTGACAGTAGTAAACTTTAAGTGCACAACTAGTTCATAATTACATTTCTCATTTGTAGTGCAAGTGAACTTATTGGTATACTAGTAGATTACTATTTTAATACTTGTAGCAAATTTTTATTTTATGAAAGTACACTTTGAAGTAAACTCTTAGTAAACTACTAGTATAGTAGTTCTCTTACGAGAGGTTCTCTCGTATTGCGTAAGTAGCTTACGCTGCGGGAAAGTCTTCTTTCTCGAGATACTGAAGCCAAAAAATTATCCTTAATTTTTAATAATCTTGTCAACGCAGTGCGGCAGTACTAAGTGTAGTAAATGTGCCCACAACTCTGAGCTCACACCTACCCGCTGCTCGCTCGGCCACTCAGTTACCCCGGGTTGCAGATCCTCTAAAGCTCACAAACATTCCGGCTCTGGCTGAAGGTGTCATATGTGTAGAAAATGTGCCCACTCCCATGAGCTCACCACTACACACAAACACGGTCCCCATGGTAACGCGCTCAGAGCGCACTCTCATAAAGCGGACAAACGCCACTCGAGTACTAAGTGTAGTAAATGTGCCCACAACTCTGTGCTCACACCTACCCGCTGCTCACTCTGCCATTCAGTTACCTCGGGTTACAGACCCTCTAAAGCTCCCAAACACTGGCCGTGTTATAAGTGTAAACTCTGCGCCCGCTCACGAGCATGCGCACTCACTTTTAGACACGATAACCCCCATGCTGCTCTTGCGCCAGGGGTGTTTGACAGCAAAACGCGCTCCATCCTTAGGGACTGAGCTACCGTACGCTGTACACCCGGCCAGCACGGTTTACCAGCCCCCGTGTTCGAGCGCCGCCCCATCCTCTCTGATACAGGTTCCCCATCCAGCGCAGCGCGGCGATCTGAACCCAGAGACCATTTGACCCCTAGCTATGCGTGCAAAGCATGGGAAGCTATTCAGGGTGCGTCAGAATGGGTGCTGAATAGTATAAAACACGGCTATTTGCTTCAATTCGCTCGTCGCCCCCCGCGCTTTCTGGCGCAGACGGAGGCGAAAGTGAGTTTAGAAGAGGCGCACCTGCTTCAAGCAGAAATAGCAAAGCAGCTGCGCAAAGGGGCTATAGAACAGGTTCATCTTTCTCTGAGCGAGTCGGGCTTTTACAGCCGTTACTTCCTCGTACCAAAGAAGGACGGAGCGTTAAGACCTATTTTAGATCTGAGACATCTGAACAAAGCCGTTCAAAATGATTACAACCAGACAAATCCTCGCGCAGATTCGCCCAGGAGACTGGTTTATCTCTCTCGATCTAAAGGACGTGTACTTTCAGATCCAGATAACTCCCCATCACAGGCCATTCTTGAGATTCGCCTTCGACGGTCGAGTATATCAATACACAGTCCTGCCGTTCGGCCTGTCTTTAGCACCCCGTACATTTACGAAATGCATGGACACGGCTCTCGCTCCCCTGAGAAGACAGGGAATGCGGAAACTGAACTATCTGGACGATTGGCTTATTCTAGCTCAGTCAGAGACGGAACTTGTGTCTCACAGAACAGCGCTTCTCAGCCATCTGGAAGGTCTGGGTCTCTCGGTCAACTGGACCAAGAGCTCGCTAATGCCCTCTTCGAAGGCAGACCGGTCTATGGCCGCTGGTCAGACCAGGAGAATCCCCCCGCGACCCCCCTCAGTTCCTATGTGGGATCTTTCACTGGTCTTGGAGGCCCTGAAAACGCATCCCTTTGAACCCTTGGAGACTGTGGATATGAAATACCTCACGCTCAAAACCGTTTTTCTGATAGCTCTGTCTTCAGTCAAACGTGTGGGAGACCTTCACGCGTTATCTATTAACGCCGCATGCCTCGAGTTCGGACCTAACGACTCTAAAGTTATTTTAGATTTCCGGGATTTCCATTCATGACATTTGTGCAGCAGCAGGCTGGGCCTCCCCCTCTACATTTGTTAGGTTTTACAACCTGGAAGTTCCCGCCTTGCAGGCGAAAATTTTATCAGTCTAAGTCTTGCGTAAACCGGCCCACTATCAGTGAGCGGGCTACGTTGATTGATTTAGCTCTACTGGTTGAGCTGCACTGTGCAGGGAATTGTCAGTTCGGACCGGCTGTGCCGCTCCGTGCTCCCTAGTATGTGCTTGTGTACTGCGCTAGCCTTCTGTTGGCCGCCCGGCTCCCTGCTATCACGTTCCCCGGGCTCTCCCTGGGACTCATTCAGTGGATGCTGGGCGCGCACGGCGTTGACAAGGGAGTTCCCGCAGCGTAAGCTACTTACGCAATACGAGAGAACCTCTCGTAAGAGAACGTATCGGTTACTAAACATAACCTCTGTTCTCTCTAGAAGAGGGGACGAGTATTGCGTAACCCGCCGTGCTCGCGCCTCGAGCTCACTCGCTTCAGCGACAGAAACCAGTGAAGAAGCCTCTTATTGGTCGTGACGTCACGCCAAGGGCTCAGCAATAGGCTGCTGCAGTTGCCGCAGGGCAGCCAATGGGCACGCTAGTAAGCCTGCCCTAGGTCTGCATGCTGCCGCACTGCGTTGACAAGATTATTAAAAATTAAGGATAATTTTTTGGCTTCAGTATCTCGAGAAAGAAGACTTTCCCGCAGCGTAAGCTACTTACGCAATACTCGTTCCCTCTTCTAAAGAGAACACAGGTTACGTTTAGTTACCGATACGTTTTATACTACAAGTTTTCTTTAAGTAAAATTAACATTATACTTATAGTTTACTATTTATTTATTATTTTTGCTCTTGCAGTAGGCCTATACCACTATGTTCAAATGTTATTTTTTATACTTGAAAAATACCTTTAACTGTACTTTAATTTTAAAAACATTTTATTAGCTTCATGCATCATTTTTTATCAACACTTGAATGTTGGTGAGTTTCATAAAGAATAAAGAAAGAAAGGCAACATTTTAAACAAAAAATTTGAGAAAAATCTCATTTTTGTCAAAGACTACGCCATTTAAATGGAACCTTGGCAATATTATCAGCAGATGTGCTTTTTACCTCCACTAGGCCAAATTGGAAGGTTTCAGATGGATCATGTACTCAGATGGCTCCTAGACGTGGTGCTTCTGGATTGATAATAAAAACCACATGGTAGGACATTAACACTGGCTGTCTAAGAATATTTTCTCAAAATATCTGGCTCAAGTTTGAGGCCACGTTTCATAGCACTTGTCTGTCTCGTGCCCTTGAGGATTCTTAGTGCTAATGACAGACCAGCTGAATTCCCAACTACATGACAAACTTCCCAGAGCCTGCTTGCAGTAACCCTTGATTGCCGCATTTGTCCCCAAGCAGTACATTTTGACTGTAGTCTTGTGGCATCTTCAATCTGACAAGCGGAACAATGGGTAACCTTTATAGATTCCAGATGAAGTGATTGATGGTGTGTGGGCACATATTTAAAATTACAGCCAAACTGAGAGCCAAGCACAGGTAGTGGGGGGAAATTAACAACAGGAACATCTGCAGCTATAGGGGGACATTGGTATGAAAGTGGACTACCACGAGGTACGCTATTTTTTACATGCCCTCTATGTGTGCCAGCAAAGGCCGGGAATGGATCTGACTCAGTTTTGTACCAGAAGCCAAGACATCAGGATCTGGAAGGGGACATAAAGAAATTAATACAAACTATTAGTCTTGAACACATGAAGTTGTAGCTGAGTACACATGTGCGCATACAGTGTTGTGTATTACCTGTGTAAGCCCTGTATAGGGTAGACTTGATTCCAGTCTTCCCAGAATCCCAACTGACTTTGGCTTCAGGACAACAAGTTCACTCACTGCCTCTGGATGGACTCCCTTAGTATAAAACAAACAAATGCAGTGTTAAAGTATTCTGGAAACACTTTATAATAAGTTTAGGCTATATAAATTGACATTAGTTTACGCATTTAGTCAATATGAAATAATAATGAGTAATAACAGTTAACAGATTGTATTAATCTTGGGTGATGTTCATTTATACCTTTGTTACTTAATCTGCACTCTTGTGCATTATTAGTCCATAATGCTTTGATGTTAACATGTATTTACTTGTTTGTTTGAGCGAAACTAAAATAAAGGGAAATAAAAAAAAAATCTGCAACCGCAGTAACTTGATATCAGAACGATCTGACTAACTCATAAGCCAACAGGCATATTACATAACCTCAAGTGTGTGGGGCTCCTCATTTTTCCTCATAGACCGATAACACCTAGCTCTCACTACCACCTTGCGATTAACAACATTAGAGACTGAACACATAAAAATGGTTAGCAATTAGCATTCATAATGTTGCAAGTGCTAGCGCCAGATAGTTGTCAACTTACCTTGATAATTGTGAATAAATTCCTCAACGAAGAATTTATAGCCCTTGCTTCTTAAACTGTTAAGTACCGTCCAACAATTCTGTCAACATCATCAAATCTGAGTCGCGGCAGTGTCGAGAGAGAAGTTGTGAAATAACACTCCATGCTCACTCTATATCGGTGGTTCTCAACCTCTCCTGCAGGAACCCCCTGACAGGTCTTGTTTCTGTTTTAACCCTGAAATGGCACACCTGATTCAATCAATGAGTAGTTATTAGAGTAGGAAGAGTAGGAATTAGTCAATTAATCAATTAGTCAACTACTCATTAATTTATACTTCTGCTGATTTATACTTCTGCGTCAGACCTACGCCGGAGCCTCTACGCTGTAGGCAACGCGTTGGTTTTCATTTATACTTCTGCGTCGTTGTTCGCGTTGACGCGCGCAGAGGGAGCATGTGAAACCCGAGGGAGCGGTCCTAACAGACCAATCACAGCGCTTGCGTCCGCGTAGAGTTGACGCGTTGTTACATTTTTGGAGCGGTGCACGTCAGGGTACGCCGAAGGGTACGCGCGCTACACACAGCCTACGACGTAGCTACGGCGTAAGTTCGACGCATAAGTATAAATTGGGCTTAAGTACCCTGACGTGCACCTCTCCAAAAATGTAACAACGCGTCAACTCTACGCGGACGCAAGCGCTGTGATTGGTCTGCTAGAACCCCTCCCTCGGGTTTCACATGCTCCTTCTGCGCGCGTCAACGCAAACAACGACGCAGAAGTATAAATGAAAACCAAATTGAATCAGGTGTGCCATTTCAAGGTTAAAACAGAAACATGGCCTGTCAGGGGGTCCCTGCAGGAGAGGTTCAGAACCCCTGCTCTATATGAAAACACCGTAGTTTCAGCTCTGGCAGAAATCCGTTTACCCGACGTTACGTAGTTTCCGGTTGCGTGTGAAAAAGGCGAATCAGATTCAGAACGATGATCAAAACACAGAAGGAGTAGATCGAGTCAAACACCCCCAAAGCTTCACAGTCGTTTTCTCTTTATGTGTTGCGCTTCATTTCATTTGGAAACATTAAGCAATTTACAAGCTGTTTAATGTTTGATGATCACGTTATTTTACTATTATCACTTGTTTCAGCTTCTTCTTCTTCTGTATTTTGATCCGGAGATTCTGTAGCAGAAGATGTGTCATAGCGCCCCCTACCGTATAACAGTGAAAACATGGATAGCTGGAAAATTCAGTAAATGGTGGGGAAAGAGTAAAGTAGAATTAAAGTAAATCCCTATGCACAGTGGACTAGCTTACACAAAAACTCAGATACACAGAATTAGAAACATATCTGTTTTATATCAATATTTTAATCAATATTTTCAAACAATGTAATTCATAAAACTGTATATGAAAAACTATGTAAAAAAAAGTATATTTAATAGGCTACTCGGTCAAAAGAGTTAACACAACTACAAGCCAAGTATACTTATATCTCGATCAAAAGATACAAGTACAATAGTACAAGTACAGGCCGCCAAATGTACTTGGACTTTTCTCAGTATAAGTCAATTACATTTTAAGTATATTTCTGAGAAATACATAAAGTATATTTTTTGAGAAGTATATAAAATGTAGACTGAAAGTATGAAAATTTTAAGAAAACTGGTGATCACATTTAAAATATTATGTAGATGAGATATCTAAAACTGAGCAATAGGTGCTCTTAAAGTCATAAATAAATAGAAAGGCGTTTCTCGTTTATATACTGTGTATGGGAGCTCTAGGCATCTCGAAAACACCGCGCTGATATTGATTCTCGTTTTAGTTCTCCTTTTTTTTATCCAAAGTCTGCTTGCCATGGTCCATAATGTTTGAACGAAACAACAACAGCATGCAAATAGACATTACGAACTACAAAGTTGTCCACGTCAGTCGCTTTGGTTACTATCAGACGGCTCTGGTTCATAGCTCTGGTTGCCACGGCAGTACGAGCGGAAACCAGGGACAACGCGGATATGACGCCATTGGCGGCGACAAAACGGAAATGAAGAAACGGGACGTTTCTCGAATTAAATTATAAATTTCTCCTGGTTTGAAAGTTGTTGGAAACAGTCGGGATAATGTAAGTACACAACTAAAAAAATATATATAACATAGATATAGTGCTATTTGCTATTTTTAAAGCAAAAAAGTTACATATTGTGCCTTTATCTGCACGTGTTTAAATATTATACTTTCTATTAGCCTAGAAACTAGACGCACCCTAGCGGCAGCAAAAATTATTTTGCAGCTAGGGTAGTCTAGACACTCTCAATAAACCTTCTCGCTGCAAAAACCCAGATTGGGTCAGGCCAATCACGTTGTGTATAGAGTAGGCGGGGGCGGGCTTAACATACACGACAGAGTTGCGACGGTTACCTGGCTGCTGCTGCTACTTGAAAACAAAGAATGGCGGCTGCTGATGGAGAACAACGGTCTTTCGAATCGGCTTTGGCCGCGACTCTGGAGGACTTGGAGTTAAGTTTTTCTTTGAGAAAAGAGCAAAGAACGGCACTTAAGTCATTCTTAAAAAAAGGAAGATGTGTTCGTCGTTTTGCCGGCCAGATATGGCAAAAGTTGAATCTATCAACTAAGCTCCGCTGTTGGGAAAACGCTCTGGTTGGTTGAAGCGCTGTCCTATTGCGTGCAGAGGGATTTGGAGAGACAACCGTTTATCCCGCCCCTCGGAGCAAGCCGCGTCTATGGAGAGTTTCCAGACTATACATCTTGATGTAAGTCTGGCTCGCCAGGCTAACTTTCTATCTGAAGGCGTCTAGAATTTGTATCCCGTTATCCCTTGTGGGAGGCAGTGTGAAAAAACTGATCCATTGCAGAGACTCAAAGATTTTGTTTTTTTTAAAAAGATCATTTTTGTGCATTGAGCATTGTATGAGAATGAGATTGGGTGACCCAATTTAAATATAAATTGTGATTTGAACAAGCACATAACAGACATCTTAGAGTCATTTTAATTTGGTTTCTTGTAAAAGAGAAAAGACAGAGAATTATTTTTGCTTATACACAGTATTCTAATTAGTTTTCCTGTCTTTTCCTGCGTTTTGCAATGAAGAAATGCTTGCTTTTTTCCGCAATGAAGGACTAAGCTTTTTTAATAAAACGATTATCTGAGTGTTAAAAATTTCAGCTGCCTTGACAAGTTGGATGACTGCAGAAAAATAAAAGAGGAAGTGGGGCCTGCAGCCACCCTCCTGAAAGAGGAAGTTGACACCAGAGGGGTCAGCATCGGTAGCACCCGGAAAGCATACCTTCTATGGGGGCATCCATTGGCTAACAAGCCATCACCTGCTGTTAGCAATCCATTGATTCCCATTCATTTTGTCGTCACTTTAACAGCGAATAACTTTACATCTAAGGCGTTTAAAGACTCCATTTGTCCATTTGTCCAACACAACAACTCAAAATTGATCACACTTGTGGCTAATGATGTGAGGGAACATATACAGTAAGCCAGTTCAGAGAGCACTGGTTTGTGAGGCCCTACCATGGATAGAAATCTGAGAGGAAGAGTTTGTGTGAGAGGAGGTCGAGGTGGTCAGCGAAGACAAAGAACAGTAATATCTGATGAAATCAGAGCTACTGTGATTGACCATGTTCTTGTCCATGGTATGAGCATGAGGGAGGCTGGACAAAGGGTACAACCAAACATCAGTAGATTCACTGTGTCCACCATAAGCCGAAGATTTAGAGAACAGGTAATTACCTTTTTTTGACATTAAAGTACAGTATGTAAATGTTGACAGCAATTACTGTATGACATACTATATACTGTACCACAGTATACTGTAAGTAAATATATGTTTCAGTACATCACTGTACCAATGTACTGTAGTATTGTAATGGAGGGTTGGTCTAACTGTTTGTAGGCCTAGTATTCCATGTATATTTTTTGTAACTCCATGTTCTCTTTTTGTAGAATTGAAAGACTGCCACATGGGGGTGGGAGGACAGGTATGTTCTCCCCACACCAAGAGACCCTAATTGTTGATATGGTCCGTGAGAACAATGCCATTAAACTGAGTGAAATTCAGCAGAAGATCATTGAGGACCATGTCAATTTTGATGGTATCAACAGTGTCAGCCTCTCTACTGTTGATCGTGTCCTCAAGCGCAACAGACTGCGCATGAAACAGCTATACAGAGTGCCCTTTGATCGCAACTCAAACAGAGTCAAAGAGCAAAGATTCCAGTATGTACAGGTTGGCATATATCCAGACACATTTAATGTTGATTACTCTAAGTAGTAATTTACTGTAGTGGCCTAAATCACTTTTTCCGTATCACTTACAAAACTATATCTATTTCTACAGAGGGTTTTTCAACTGGATGCAATGGAAAGACCCCATGAATACATCTACATCAGTGGTCTCAAACCGGTTCCACGGAGGGCCTAGTGTATGCAGGTTTTCTCTTTTACCTTGAACCAAACTGATTGAGTAGGTCACTAATTGGTTAAGATCTCCCCTCACCTGGTAGTCTAGGTCTTAATTGGGCACTAATTGAAGGGAAAGACCAAAAACCTGCATACACTAGGCCCTCCGTGGAACCGGTTTGAGAACTCTGATCTACATGGATGAAGCTGGGTTTAATCTCACCAAAAGGAGAAGGAGAGGCCGTAATGTGATTGGCCATCGGGCCATTGTTGGTGTTCCTGGGCAGCGTGGTGGAAATGTCACATTATGTGCTGCCATCAGCAATCATGGGGTTGTCCACCATCATGCCAACCTGGGGCCCTACAACACTCACCAGCTCCTCATTTTCCTCAATTTTTCCCCCGTTGCCTGGCCAGACAAAATGTGGCCTGTGATGTGGATGAAGTCCTGTGGCCTGACCCATACGGAGACATGATGCTGTGGCTGAGTAATGCACTTATTTGTATATTTTTGTACTTTATTTTTACATGGGCTTACTGTACACAAGTGGCAAACGCATAAGATTTCTGTTTGTTTTTACAAGTGCTACGTGTAAATGCACAAGATTTCTGTTTTGTCTTTTTGTACAAGTGCTAAATGCACAGGTTTTTTTTTTCTTGCAACATGCATTTAGCCTACAGTGAACAATAAACATTTATTTCTCCAGCTTCATGTCCTGAGCATTGTGTTTTCTATTTTTCTACGTAGTGTTTAGTGACTGTTCAGTAGTGTTTTTAATTTTGATTGACTCGGGGCACGATTTGACAACATAGTTCAGTTTTGAGCACAGATTGAACTGTTTTGAGGTGAAAGTTTGGTTTTGCAAGAAGATTCTGAGGTTTTGTGAATGTAGCTTGAAAAGTGGGTTTTGTGTTCACAGTTTAGAGAAAAGGAGAGTAGCATTCAAGAAATGTGTCTTAGCAATCGAGAAAAACTGTATATATCTATTGAAGTTCTGATTGATGTGTGTTAAATTTTGACTCTTAGTGTTTCCACCTGGGTAATTGTGTGCTAACTGAGCTGAAGCTGTGCTGACTTGAGTGAACAATTGTGAATGCTAGTGCTTTCTAAATGACGACATGGTCTAAGGCTAAGCAATGAGAAATGAAGGGATTTGTGTGTAGAGTTTTGCAGTGACAGTTCAACAAATCTGAATCATGTGTCAAAACAGGGAATAGTGTTTATAGTTTAGTGAAATGGGTGTGCTTTTTGATAAATGGCGTTATGGTTTTGAAATTTTAGTTCAAAAGCCTGGTTATAGTATTTAATCAATCGAGAAAAACTGTATACGGAACGGTTGGCAACCCTACCTGCTCCTAGCTCATGGACAGCTCCTCACGCTCTCCGTGTCTGTAAAGTTGCCGGGAAATTGGCAGAACGCCTTGTGTGTGAACGCAAACACGACCCGGGATTGATGCCGGCATAGATGTCGGGTTGGGGACCTAGTAACATTGCCGTGTTCAGTCCCGGAACGCGCGCTGTGTGAACAAAAGTCGTAATAATGCCGTGTCGTAGTGATGACGCTGAAGCCGGGATCGTTCGCCTGCTGTGAAACGGTAGGCTACATGCGCAAGTTTATGATCGAATCAGAGAAAAAAATGCACAAGCGTAGTTTCGAGAGAGAGAGAGAGAGAGAGAGAGAGAGAGAGAGAGAGAGAGAGAGAGAGAGAGAGAGAGAGAGAGAGAGAGAGAGAGAGAGAGAGAGAGAGAGAGAGAGAGAGAGAGAGAGAGAGAGAGGAGAGAGGAGAGAGGAGAGAGAGAGAGAGAGAGAGAGAGAGAGAGAGATCGCAGCTCATATTAAGCAAACTTAAGACGCTGATGTGCGTACGGGATGTGCGTTAACGCACTCTCTGATTCCGGAACATCACTGGCAGTGTGAATGAACCTGGGTCAAATTATCCGTGTATTTTCAGGAATCTCTGTGTGTAAGGGGCTTAACAGCAAGTTCATCAATAGCATTGAATTGAAGGAAGTTCTGTAGCAGAAGAGAGAACATGACGCACAAATCAGTTAAAACTGGGGCTGAATTCTCTGGAAGAGACATTATGAATAGAAGTTCATAAACTGCTAAGGCAGACAAAAAGGTATGAATCTCTGGCCAGAGAGGGATGTGTGAAAGTGAGTGTGTGAAATATGGTGTTCTGAGAAACACCAAGACAAATAAATCATGTCAATCAAAACAGCTGTATCTAAATTTATTAAGTGGGCCCACAGGGTAAAATATGCCCAATAAAATAACAGCCATGGATGATTTTGGCTAACTATCCTGAGCTGAGTTATTATTGTGGCAGAAAGAAACAGTGCCACACCTGCGCTGCGCAGCGTATAACTTTGGAAAGGCAGAGAGAAAGCAAGCAAGCTTGCCCTGTCCACCCCATAATTAACTTTTTCCTTTTGCAGGATGTCATGATGGATCCCATCGAACAGAACTGATTCTGTTCCAAATTTATACAAATATTGTCTTGTTACTGTTTAACATGAATTTTCACAGGTTTCATCAAAAAAGGCCAGACAAGCAGATGAGTTAATACATGTTGTCACTAACAAAAATACTTAAGGTCTCCATTCACAGGATGTTCTTGTGGTTCAGATCTACTACACCTGACAAGGGCCAACTCTTGATTCTGTAGTTTTATCTGGAGCTTGACAGAGCGGTGGCCTCAGTAGAAAAACTTGTGATAGGGAGTTCTCACGCAGAAATGTCTGTTTGATGCTCGGATGAACAGTGACCTGACTAGAACATTTTTTGTATAATACGGACCAACCTGTTTACTACCACAGATTGGCACTACCCACAAATCAGAGGAGGCCTATGGGAAGGGTATGCATAGCCTACTTATATATGGGACCTTCAGGGCCCTATTTCTACTCCTATAAAAACCCTACCTAACACACCCCTTAATACTTTCTAAAGGTGAACCGAGGTCTACTGTACAACCTTACTAAAACTCTCGTAAAGGGAGGAGACCAACAGAGCTCAACCTGCTGCCCGTAGAGCGATGGCCTAAAAACATTCACAAATTGAAGGCCTATCACCATAAAGAGCTCAAAAGAGCGCACTTACTACCAAACCCGACGCCAGACCTACAGAAGGGTTTCAAATTGAAGGAATCACTCATCACAAGTGCAAGAAGTACCTGGGGTGTAGGAAGTGTGCAGATTCGGACCGCAGTGTTATGCAAAATTTTATGCAGCCGAGCGCGCCTTCGTCTCTCTGAACTTTACCATCACCGTCACAAAAAAGTTTAGAAGGCGACACTGGTGCATCGAGAAGAAAAGCTGATGCCTTTCTCTGACCACCATCACCACCATCGAGTTTGTCCGATCACGGCGGATGTTTGTATGGTGGCCCAGAGAGCTAATCTGTAGTGCGGCGTGGCTAGTTTTCAGTGCGTCAGGGGACCACCCCTCTAGACACGCCCCTGCCACCATCGTGTATGCCCCACCTTTTAGGCACGATGTTTGTTTAAAAGGCAGAGCACTTAGTGTCGATACCTCTCCAACTGCGAGATAGTTCACGAAACTCTCATCAATTGAGGCATCGACACATACCTGTGTTCGCACATCCCCTCAACGTCAGCGTAGTTCGCTCGCTGATGGCTATGGATGCGCTCTGAACACGGGTTCTTCCATGCCTTTTCGATCTATTCTATAGATCGGGCAGGAATAGAAGGCTCACAGGAGCTGGAGCATTATGGCTGGAAAGAAACCGTTCATGAAGTCCCTCATGCGCTCCTACGGCAGCAAAGCCTCGCTGAGCGCGTTCCATAACACTCAGAACTCATCATACGCGGGGCAGGGTGGCTGTGAGGGTTCGGGTTGTAAATCCTCTTCACCCTCATCAGCCATCTCCTTCTTTCTTGAGCTGCCAGCACTCGCTGTCAGATCAGAGGATGTTAGTGACAACACATCCTCATCCGGCAGCTCAAACTCGCGAGCCTCCGAGGGGCATGAGAGATAAACAACTCTCTCAAACTCCTCGGGACCTGAATCGCCTGGCACAGATGTCTGTCCCTCTTCCCTCGAGAAAAGGGCCAGACGAGAGCGGAGTTTTCTTAGAGGAAAAATCTCACATTCTGCACAATCAGATCCTTCAAGAGCTGATTGTGCGTGCTCTGAGCCCAAACAGTAAACGCACAAGTGTCATCTGGTGTCAGAAGCCTGACACACGGATCCACACATTTCTTGAAGCGCTTATCACTTGCCATAATTGTTCCTACCTTTTTTAGGTGATTGCAAATCAGACAAAACAGTCCCTGAAGACGAAAAGAGGATGACATGTTCTCTAGTCGCCCCTTTTATACTTCCGGGTCGCACTAGACGTCATAGGCTGTCACCAGTCAATATCGATTGCCATGATTGGATAGTTTTTCAGACACCGGATCATGTGGAGGGCGTTTACCAATAGCGTCATTGACGCAGTGCGAGTTCCCTTTCGAAGGGGAACCACACCCGCTGTCGGTCAATATTAAACCTCTATTTTTCAGGAAATGGAAAAAACACTTATATTTGAAATAATTCAAAGCCGTGTTGTCAGTTTTTATTGTGGCTGTATATATGGTCATTGTTACGGTCCCACAAAACATACGTCTAGGATTCAGGGACACATAACATAAAAGATCGACAACGAAGTGCGTAACAAAAAAAAATATATTTATTATAACTCAAACAACTCACAAATTAACCGAACAATAAGAGACGGGGAGCTCAGCAACAAAGGGAAAGGAAATACAACCCACAGCTGAGACTCCCCGCTCCTAACTCAAGTTCAAAACGGTAAACAAAAGGCAAAAACGGCGTTGAGCGGCTTCCTCTCCCAAGGCCACCTCCTTCCGTTTTATCTCCGGTCCTTCCCCAGCACCACCAATCAAAACTAAGGAAAACGGAAACAAAACAACATTAACATAATTAACATAATAAACCTTAATTAGAGGACTCCAGGCCAGGCGTTCGCGATACGCGCGTAACACCCCCACCGCCAAATGGTGAATGGTGGGAAAAAACAGCAACAACCCACCAATCACCATATAACAGTGCGCGACAATGTATCTGCCAACACATTATTCTTCCCGGCTACATGTTTTATCTCCAAATTAAATGATTGGACAAACAAAGCCCACCTCATTAAACGCTGATTTGAGTTGCGCATTTGGTTAATAAACACGAGAGGGTTGTGGTCCGTGTAAACCGTAACCGGACATGAAGAAGAGCCGATATAGACCTCAAAATTATTAAGGGCCAGAATTAAGGCAAGCGCTTCTTTTTCAATTGTTGAATATGACTTTTGATGTTTTTGAAATTTTTTTGAAAAGTAGCACACCGGATGTTCAATGCCATCAAGCCCCTCCTGCAACAAAACTGCACCTGCTCCCGCATCACTGGCATCCACAGCTAGTTTAAACACACGATCGTACGCTGGAGCAGCGAGAACAGGTGCCTGCATCAGGAGAGTTTTAAGGGACTCAAAAGCATACTGACATTCCGGTGACCATTTAAAACTTTTTTTCGGACTCAGCAAGTCAGTAAGTGGGGCAGCTACAGCAGAAAAGTTTTTACAAAAACTGCGGTAATACCCCGCCATTCCTAAAAACCGTTGTAGTTCACGACGAGTAGAAGGAACTGGAAATGATGTAATAGCCTCAATTTTCGCATTTACCGGTTTTACCTTGCCACCACCCACAATTTTCCCTAGATAGGTTACGGTTGCTTTCGCAAATTCACATTTAGCCAAATTAACCGTTAAGTTTGCCTCAGCCAACCTGTGAAACACTTGTTGTAGCTGATTGATGTGCTCATCCCATGTCGCAGAGTGAATTACAATGTCATCCAAGTATGCCTCGCAACCCGGCACCCCCCCCAAAACGCAGTTAACCAATCGTTGAAAGGTAGCGGGTGCATTACGTACCCCAAAAGGCATTACAGAATACTGTAAAAAGGCATCCGGAGTAACAAATGCACTAACTTCCCTGGCACGCGGAGTTAATGGCACCTGCCAATAGCCTTTAAGGAGGTCCAACTTTGTCACGAAAATTGCAGACCCCACGCGGTCAACACAATCCTCCATACGAGGAAGAGGATGACAATCAGGCTTCGTGACATTGTTAACCTTCCTAAAGTCTGTACAAAAACGGTCAGATCCATCAGACTTAATAGCGAGAATACAGGGTGAACTCCATGAGCTGGCACTACGTTCTGCAATACCATGCAGCAGCATATAGTCAACCTGATTTTGTAAACGCCGACGTTTCTCAGGATTGACACGATATGGGTGCTGTTTAATCGGCATGTTATCACCCACATCGATGTCATGCTGTAATATGTGTGTTTGGGACGGCACATCTGTTTAATCGGCATGTTATCACCCACATCGATGTCATGCTGTAATATGTGTGTTTGGGACGGCACATCTGAAAAGAGTAAAACATAACGATTAATTAGATTTACGACATCTGTACGCTGTGAACAGGGCAGATGCAAAAAACAGGAATCAAGGTTAGCAAGCATTTCAGAGTTGTTTAACCGGCCCTGAACTGTAGCCAGAAAAGGACTCTCGATACCACAATCAACTTCAGAACCGGACAGCAACTCCCAGGCTTCAGGGACAGTTTCAGCTCCAGATGTTACCTCAGAGAAATCAGGTACCTGAAAAACACTACAGACAGGAGAACACACAGTTTGAGGCTGTTCACCATTGAACAAAGCCAGAACCGACTTTACCTCCCCTGAATTGGATTTGTCCAACTGCTCACGATCATAATAAGGTTTGATCATATTGACATGGCACAGTCTGCTTCGACGGGCACGGTCAGGAGTAGCTACAATATAGTCCCTGTCACTAACCTTCTTCTCTATGACATAAGGGCCACTATAGCGTGCTTGAAGACTAGAACCAAGGATAGGTAAAAATACCAAAACTTTATCCCCAGCCTTAAATTGTCTAATCTCGGCCTTTTTGTCAAACCAACCTTTCATTTTGGACTGAGTAGCAATCAGATTTTTGCTAGCCAACTCGCAAGCCCTGTGTAACTTGTAACGAAAAGAGCTGACAAAATCAAGCAAATTTTCTTGCTTAAACTCACTCAACCAATTCTCCTGCAGTAACTTTAAAGGGCCACGCACATTATGAGCAAATACTAAGTCTGCTGGACTAAAACCAGTAGACTCTTGCACAACTTCTCGAACAGCAAACATCAAGAGATGTACCCCATCATCCCACTCCTTTTCAAATTCAAGACAATAAGCACGGAGCATCGATTTAAGGGTTTGATGAAACCTTTCCAGTGCACCTTGACTCTCCGGATGGAAAGCACTCGAAAAGCGGTGGGTGATGTTCAGCTGATCGGCCACCTGTGCAAAAACACGAGACATAAAGTTTGTCCCCTGGTCAGTTTGAATTACCCTAGGGAGTCCAAACAATGAAAAGAACTTAATTAGTGCCTTTACAACAGCGGGCGCAGTAATTTTACGCATAGGTATCGCTTCAGGAAAACGCGTTGAGGCACACATAATGGTCAGTAAAAATTGGTTACCGGATTTAGTACGGGGCAATGGACCCACACAATCAACGACAACATGATCAAATGGCGCATCTACTGCTGGAATAGGATATAAAGGATATGGCGGTATGGGCGGATTTGACTTCCCAGAGATTTGACAAGTATGACATGTTCTACAATGTAGCTTCACGTCCCGTTTTAATCCTGGCCAAAAAAACTGTCTCAAGATACGGTCATACGTTTTCTTAACCCCTAAATGACCAGCTAAGGGATTATCATGTGCCATGCTAAGTATTTCACCACGAAAACGACTTGGTACAACAATCTGTGTGACAATGCTCCAATCATCCTGTGCAGAAGCGTACGATGGTGTCCATTTACGCAACAGGACATCATTTCTAATAAAATAACCCGTAGCCATATCTGCCAGCTTTTCCTCAGAAACAACCAATTCCAACAAAGAATTTAGTGACTGGTCACATTTTTGTTCAGAAATCAGATGCTTTCGAGACATATGCTCACCCCCAACACCCCCCAACGACTTCTGCAGCTCTAGTGAACTGTGCACACTTCTTTCATCCACTACTGTGGAATCGACATCAATAAGTGTAGAACGTGCGATAACGGTAGAGCTACTGTCAGATGACAACTCAGACTCTCTATCTGGATCTAACATAATGCCATCCTCTAAATTTAAGACATCACACTCCTTAGTTTTAGCCATAGCACGTGTCACAGCACACACTGGAAACACTGTAGGGTATTTCTTCTGTAACTCATCCGGGCCTTCAGCAACCAGAGGAACAGCAGTGACCTCAGGGTTTACCAGAATTTTCCCACCAGCCAAATCATTTCCTAAAAGGAAATCTACTCCCTTAATGGGAAAGGTGTCGCACGCAGCCACCGCGACTAGACCGGACACCAAATCCGACTCGAGCTTAACTGAGTGCATGGGCAAATTAACAAACTTCATTCCAAAGCCCTGCACTAACTCACTACAGTTTAATGAAGTTTCATTTGAAAGAGGCAACACATTTTGAAGAATAATAGACCTAGAAGCCGCTGTATCCCGTAAAATAGTTACTGGAACTTTTACGGCGCTATTAGTCAATGAAACGATACCCTTCATAATAAAAGGAGAATAAATGTCCAAATCCGCACATTCGGACTGAAAAGGTCGTGACCCTGAGGGGGTTTCGATCAACATGACAGGTTTAGGTTTCTTTTTATTCAGCAAAAAACAATTGTTGATCAAATGCCCACGTTTTTTACAATAAGCACATACAGGCCTCGCCTTAGCTGCAGTATCTTTAAAATTGACCTGCTCGCTAGAGTACACTTGCGTGACAGGACCACGTTGTGATGGAGAGAAGAAAGATTTCTCAAAACTTTCTCTGTGCGTCAGAACATACTCATCTGCTAATATCGCAGCAGCAGACACCTTAGTCACTTTTTGTTCATTCAAGTATGTTGCAATTTTGTCCGGTAGACAATTTTTAAATTCCTCCATAAGAACCAAATCGCGAAGCTGATCAAAATTTTTCACGTCTTGTGCAAAACACCAACGATCAAAAAGTGTAATTTTCTCACGACCAAACTCAACATAACTCTGACTCTCAATTTTCTTATAGCTACGGAATTTCTGCCTATAAGCCTCAGGAACCAGCTCATAAGACCTTAAGACTGCAACTTTCACCTGATCATAATTTAAACTTACTTCAGGTGAAAGAGAAGCATACGCCTCCTGGGCTTTACCCGTAAACACACACTGCAGCAGGAGAGGCCAAATTTCTTTAGGCCACTTTAAGGTCGTCGCTACCCTCTCAAATAACACAAAGTATTTATCAACATCTCTCTCAGAAAAGGGCGGAATTAAACGAATGCATTTATTTACATCATAATCCATCTCCGCCATGCCAACTTCACCGCCCACCTGTCTAGCCCCTCTGAGACGAACCGACTCACGTCTTCCTGTCTCCTCTATTTCCAATTTACGCAGCTCAAAATCATGCTTAAGCTCTTTTTCCCTGAGCTCTAAACGCCGCATTTCTACATGTAACTCCAATTTACGCAGCTCAGGATCTGGATGCGCAACCGCATGGGAAAAGACAGAGCTCACGGGAGGGAGCAGTTCTTTTTCAGCTAATTCCATGTGCACTTGAGATTTGATATTTTGTTTCTTTTCTTGTTTTGAGATAGGTATTTTAAAATGAGCAGCAATCGATAGCAAATTACTCTTAGTACATTGTTCAAATTTATCAAGGCTCGGGTGAGCCACAAAGTCCTCTAAATCAAAATCCATACTGAGACCGAAAAACACGCAGTCAAAACGAAAAAGGGGGGGAAAAAATAACCGCGTCAAGCCTCAAGCCGCCAACAACAAAATACAAAGTAATCGCAAAAATACAAATGCACTGTAGAGTGAAGTGATTACTCAAAATAGACAGTGTACCATATAAACCAAGAATCAGCCCTTGCTTCTCCCTAGCTATTCCTGCCTAACAAAATCTCACCTCTCTAACTTAACCCTTACTCTTCACACAGTTCTGCGGCGGGATTTTATGCACTATAAACCAGTAAGTTTGTGAGGAAATCTACAATAGACAACCACACAAAATCTTACGGACGTGCTCCCGAGATAACTGCGTTCGCAGTTAACACTAACCGCGTCCCCGTGACACTATTAAAACAACAAAATTAGGTGACATCCAAAGGGTGACACCTCTTCAGCCTAACAGGAGAGCAAAGGCAAGTAAAATTCAAAATCATGAGATTCACACTTCACTCACCTGCATTTCATGCGAGAACAATGTAAAGAATGCCACAAAACTGATTCGAGGATAAAAAAAATCGACGAGCCCCCATTTATGTTACGGTCCCACAAAACATACGTCTAGGATTCAGGGACACATAACATAAAAGGTCGACAACGAAGTGCGTAACAAAAAAAAATATATTTATTATAACTCAAACAACTCACAAATTAACCGAACAATAAGAGACGGGGAGCTCAGCAACAAAGGGAAAGGAAATACAACCCACAGCTGAGACTCCCCGTTCCTAACTCAAGTTCAAAACGGTAAACAAAAGGCAAAAACGGCGTTGAGCGGCTTCCTCTCCCAAGGCCACCTCCTTCCGTTTTATCTCCGGTCCTTCCCCAGCACCACCAATCAAAACTAAGGAAAACGGAAACAAAACAACATTAACATAATTAACATAATAAACCTTAATTAGAGGACTCCAGGCCAGGCGTTCGCGATACGCGCGTAACAGTCATATATTTGCATGTGTCATTATATTATTAACATTTGAACTAAATCAAGTTCAAATGGAATTACAAAGTTTTTGACTAGCGAATGTAGTGATACAGCATTTGAGGCAGTAAGTGCATCACATTACGTTGAGTTATTAAGTTCATTGTAGCTATGTGGGTGCTCAGTTTTTTTTAGATGTCATTTAAGATGCTGTTAGTCTCATGTTATAAAAGATGAAGTGCTATATCTTATATAAATAATATATATATAAATAACATAAGCTGTTTAACTAAGACTCTGAGGAGCCAATGAAGTTACAAGGTTTAGTCACAACAAGCTCTTTTTAATACTCTTCAATGGATAAATATTTTAAAAACCCACAGGCAGCCAGACGTAAAGGGTGACCAATAGATTTATCACAAAAAAAAAACAATAATAATAAAATAAAAATTAAATGGAGGTTTCTGCCCGACAGAGATGATATTTTAAATTGTATTAATTTATAAAGTAATTGTCTAAAAGACTGTTAGCATTAGAATGATATAATAATAATAATAATAATAATAATAATAATAACACAATATTATTCCTCATTGTAACGGACATAATCCAGAATAAACTGTAAATCATTTATGATTTTACAGTCTTGACAGATTTGATGGAAGATAATTGTAATATAATTCCTGTAGCTCAAACAGTATAGCATAGACTTTAATCATGCTGACAATGTTAGTGAAAACTGAGACCTGGAAATTATTCAACAGTGAAACCATTCACAAGTGATAATTCTTTCTACTTGACAAGCTCAAGCATGCACATTTTTACTCACCGAAAGAATATTTTGACTCCTGAGGCCAGGAATACATCAGTAGTTTAGAATGATAGCTTTGTAATTCTGTCAACTGTCGTCATTGGCAGTTGGTCAAATGCATTGACGCAATAGTCAGAAACAGAAATGTGCTCTACTGACAGTAAAATAAATTTTAACTTTAACACAAAACTTTAACTTTAACTCCGTCTGGCTGCGGCAGACAGAGGTTCTGAAGAAAGACTTCAGGAGCCTGATCGAGACGGTAACTTACGCAGCACATCGCCTGAAAAAACGATCATTGTGTCTGGACCGCTTCCCACGTACCGACAAGGGCATGAAAAGTTCAGTAGATTATTTGCGCTAAATGAATGGTTAATGTCATGGTGTAATGAGCAGAAACTGCTCTTTGTAAATAATTGAAATCTATTTTGGGAGCGTCCTAGGCTCTTCCGCGCTGATGGCTTACACCCAAGTAGAATCGGAGCAGATCTTCAGGCCCCGTCCACACTACTGCGTTTTAGTTTAAAAACGGAGACCTTTTGCTACGTTTGCACCTCCCGTCCACACTAAAACGGCAAAAACGGAGACCCAAAACGGAGAAGTTTAGAAAGGCTGTCGACCCGTTTTTCGTCTTGAATCTCCGGAGGGCGTTTTAGTGTGGACGGGTCAAAACGGAGGACTTTAGAAACGATAACGCAGTGTATTGCTTCCGCCAAAGAAAATAGTCCGTTCCGCGTCCATATGCAACGCGCTGTTTTTCATGGCAACGGTCTGTTATACTTCGCAGCGGTCTGTTATCAAAAAATAATTCAACCAAGCGATGTAATAATGACTTATAAAGCCCTAAACGGCTTAGCTCCAGTCTATTTAAAGGGGACATATCATGCCAAATGCATTTTTTTAGCCCTTAAATGCATTTTGTATATTTGGAGTGTTTAGCAGTACAGAAAATATGAAATTATTCTCTTCAGGTGCTTCGTTGATATCTTTATATTCTGTTTTGGTCATATTTTTCAACCTTTTTTTTTTTTTTTTTTTTTTTTAGAATTCAATTAACAAACATACAAACATCACAGTTTGTAAACAAATAGTACACAAAAAAAAAAAAAAAAAAAAAAAAAAAAATATATATATATATATATATATATATATATATATATATATATATATATATATATATATCATATTTTTCAACCTGTTCTGATTTTTCTGTTATCTATGACGTTTTTTAACTATTACGTCACAGTATTTGCAGCGGAACTGCCAAATAAGGACATTGACTTCCGGCCAACACTTCGAGCAATCTGCTATTTTTATTTCTCGCTGCAATTTTGTAGTCCAAGCTAAAGGATGCAGAAGTTACAAGAGGGTAAGTTAAAATGTTCGGTTGTTGGATGTAGTAACCCACACGCTTCATTACACCGTCTAATGTAGATAAACTGCCGCGCTTGTGACAGGACGCATGTTTAACTGAAAGAACGAACAGAGAGAGATGCTGCCTTCACGTGCTATGGAAAAGATGATATTTTCCACTTGTGAACTGGTATTTACCAGTGTGTTGTGTTCAAGTGCTTTTGTTGTCGCAATGTAGTACCTGCAAGGTCTGTGTCAGTAGAGTATCTTTTTTATCTTTACAAAAAAAAAAAACGTAAATGTGGTGCTTTCTGATGATTAAAACATAATTAATAATAAAAAAAAAAAACATGACATAAAATGATTAAATATGAACCAAGGAAATTGCGGCGAAGTTGAAAATTGAGTGTTAACGCTTTATATTACAATCGTTAATGACACAACATTGTATAGGCAACAAAAACTATCCGCTAACAGTATTCATGACTCTTGCGTTGCTCTCCGCCATTTTGAAAAGGTCAAAGGTTATCTCATCTCGGCAACTCATGCATCAAAATATTCTACGAGTTGCCCAGTGGAAAATACCATATGAGGGGGTGTTCATGTGCATTTTCCATGTCGGCTTTTGGTATTTCCCATAATTACCATAGCACGTGAAGGCACCAAGAGACCCGGTCGCGCGCGCGCGCACTCTTTGGAGCCAGGCGAAAGTGTAAACAAGACATCACCGTCTCCAAACTAGACGCTGTCTTGCTCTCTCTCCCTCGCACATTTTAATCAAAATAAATCGACACGGTGGTAAAAGGTCGGAAGACCAAAGTTTCATGTGTAAATACAGTACACACCATTGCGATACATCCGTATGAAGACGTTGTTCTGCAGGTTCGTCGTCTTCGTTTTCATCTCGCTCCGGCTCCGACTCTGGCTCGAACATGTAAGGCTGGATGGACAAGTCTTCCGTTGTTGACATTTTGTTAATAACGTGTGAATAAAAAGTTTCTGTGCCGCTAGATAATCGCATCTCTGCTATCAAACTACAAAAATGGCCGAACGGGGTGGAGTTGAACCTCTGCAACCTGGAGAGGGGGCGGGGTATGAAGTGTCTCAGTTGTATTTAAAGAGACCGCACCAAAACGAGTTGCTCTCAGACGCACATCAGAAAAGGGGTAGAAAAGGGACTTGTGGAGCTATAATAATGAGGAATTCAGACCCAAGCATTGCAGTTCCGCTTTATAAAGACCACAAATGTATGATTTATATGTAAAAAGGAACAATTTAAAAGCATGATATGTCTCCTTTAACTGATCTTCTATCGCCCTATAATCCATCGCGCTCTTTAAGATCACTAAATTCGAGGCATTTGGTCATACCTAGGATATCCAGATCCACCAAAGGAGGGAGAGCATTTTCACATTTAGCTCCAAAACTCTGGAATAGTCTTCCTGATACTGTTCGTTGCTCAGACTCGCTCTCCCAGTTTAAAACTAATTAAAGACGCATCTCTTCAGCCAGGCATTCATATAATATTTTTAATCTTACAGTTAAATCCGACCTCTAGTTCATAAACGCCAGAGGAGAACTGGCCCCCGACTGAGCCTGAGTTCTCCCAAGGTTTTTTTATTTTCTCCATTAGGTCACCTGATGGAGTGTTTTGGTTCCTTGCCACTGTTGCCTTTGGCTTGCTCAGTTGGGGATATTTTGGGGATATTTAATTTTATCAATCAATAAATTCCATTAGAAACAAACCTTGTTGTATTATTTTAATTTAATACTCTGAAGCTGCTTTGATACAATCTGTATTGTGAAAAGCGCTATACAAATACACTTGACTTGACTTGACTTGACAAAACCATGTGTTGGTTAAGCAAACAGCACAAATCTCAAAGATTCTGTTCATTACCCAAATTTATCCTAACTCACCCACCGCCACGGTCAACAAAAACGAACAAAATGTAACGTGGATGTAATGTTTTTCAGGTGAACTTAAGTGGAAAATATAGTTCTATCACTTATTTTGAATTTGTCTGGATTTTTAAAGTACAGAGAGTGACAAAATGGAGTTGTGCAAGACTTGTGCAGGGATTTTGCTTTAGTTTTTCTCCACTGTAATAAACAGATCTTTTTAAGAACAGTAACAGAATGCTGGTCAACAGATGCACACACAGTACATAGTCTAACTGCACATAAGGTCACAAGGCCTTACACTTGGTGTAATGTAATATTCTGGGTTCAATACAAGTTTAGCTCAACCAACAGGACTTGTGGACAAAAATAAAAAGTTGCATTATGTAACTTTTGGACTTCTAGCAGTTAAAAAAACAAAACAGCATGCATGTTTATTTTTATTTTTATGGAAGAACATTGTTTTGGTTGCGCTTCGGCTCTGCGTGACTGTGCGGATGAATGTGGTAATCTATACTGCTCATCAAACATTCACTACTATATATAACCAGTTTAGATGGAAAGGATCTCAAACTGACTAGCTGAAGACGTTACTGCAGCTTTACCCATTAATAAACACAGTAGGCCTACTTCCTTTAAAATAAATTCCAGCACAGTGTTACAACAACCATAATGAAATGACCTTTTCACAATAGATAATGCTTTACAATGAACCCTGTTAGTGAGATATATGGGTTATCTGTTCAATAAAATAACTTACTCAACTGAGTAACAAAAACGCACCTCTGTATCGCAAGCCAATGCTGATTCTCGTTTTATTACGAGCTCTGTCGCGTTCTCTTTTTGCCAGCAGACTCTCTTCTGTTCTGAGTTTTATTTTTAGACGGGTTATTCGAGATTTAGCTGCTCCATGTCAACTTTTCTCTCTTGTTGTAACAAGTAACCTATGCCACTCCCACGCCATTCACAGGTCAAAGAAGCAACTGTTCTCTGTTTACAGATACGATGAGATGCTATGTACGTGATTTCCCACAAAAACCATCCCGCCCGGCCTAAAATATAAATGGCTTACCGAATGGCTTAGTGAATCAGGGTTAGACAAAAACATGCTTTGGAAGGATTGATGAAGTCTTGACTGAATTTTGAACCAAAAAAAAAGTTACATAGTGTACCTTTTATTTCGAATGTTGAAATACTGGTTCAATAGTATAGCCACAAGACAACAATATGCATGTCAAAATGACTTGTGTGGAAAATAAAATCACTTATAAAACTTTTCCGTGTAGTTAGGGTGAATTCAGGTAGAGTGGGACACTTAAGCTTTTGGGTACTGTAAAGGGTTAATTTTGTAAGCCAATCACAACAATTGTTACTGTGCTGTAGCTGAATGTCTATTGGATACTAAATAAAGGTTGTGATTGGTGTGACTGGTTGTTATTTTTCAAATTGCTTGACTCCTGGGACCTCACGGTAAGCCACCTGGCAAGTGTAAATCTATTTTAGAATAATAAGGTTGATAATTCTGTCACTTATGATGTAACAATAAAACTTTTTCTTTTACATACATTTATACTGCCTGTGTTTTAGAGATTAATAACAATGAGCATCTAACTGTACAAAATATTTGTGAAAATTAGATTTACAGCACTGTCCCACTCAACCATTTGTGTCCCACTCAACCACCAGTGCATTTCAGGTTGAGTGGAACAGTTTTAGGGCTAATGACACAGTGCAGCCATTTCATGAACAAGAAGATAACATTTTAAAGTTATAAGTAATAATAATGTGTCTGAATATAACATTTTTATAAAATGTATATTTTTCAATATACACAAGATGGCACAGGGAGAGACAGGGCAATACAGAAAAGGAAAAGACAGCAAAGTAGGAAAGGAAGAAAACTAAACCAGTGGAGTGAAGAGAGATTGGCAGGGGCTATTGAAGAATATGAGCAGGAGGTGACTGAAGGACACAAACCAAAATTAAGGTTTCTAGCCAGGGCATGGAACATCCCAAAATCAACACTGCAAAGGCGAGTGAAAGGGCTGGTGAGTGGCTACCGCCATGCCTCAGGTAAGAGCCCCCACTGAATTGGCTAGACTTGTTAAAATGTTAGCTGAAAGGGGGGTTCACCCTGGAACGCAGTGATACACGGCGTATTGCGTTCCAGTACGCAAAAATTAATGGCATCCCTGGTTTTTCTGCGGAAAAGCAAAAAGCCGGTCACTACTGGTTTGAGGGGTTCATGAAAAGGAATCCAAACCTGAGCCTCCGCAAGCCAGAATCACTCTCAGCTCCTCCGGGATGAATCTCACAGTAGTTGAGCAATGGTTTCAGACCTACACGTCACTCCTCCACCGCCTACAGATCCAGGAAATGCCATCTCAAGTCCTGCTTCCAGGTAACATCCGGGGAAAAAGGAGAAATGACAACAGTCCTGGCTGGGTTCAATGCGGTTGGGACTTACACCCCCACAATGGTCATTTTTAAGGGAAAGACCAACAGACAAAAAGAAACCAAAAACAACCAAAGTGCGTAAGCCTGCTGGTGTCCGCCCCAAAAAAGCTGCCGTTCCTCCCCCCAAACAGTTCAGGAAAGTGACCCCTGTACTGGTTGCAAGGGGGTCTGTGGGGATGCAAGCGACCCAAAGGCAAATGAAGAATGGGTGGCTTGCTGCCACTGCCAACGGTGGTATCAACGGTGGAGTCCTGCGGAGAGCTCAACGGACTTATGGATGACGATGACTTCATCTGTCTTGGATATGTTCACTGAAGTTGTTAAAAGGTGTTAAAAGGATGTAGGCTTAATGAAAGTTCCATGCATTGAATGTAGAGTGAAGTTTACTATGTTACAATTTTTGCATTAGTTCTAGAAATGCATTTTTAAAAAATCCTTCCAAGTATTAATTAATTGAAGATCTCTGTTGTTTTATTTTGCGCTTCATAATGCGCCACACATTTTCAATGCATGTATTCTGATTTTATTTATGTTTTACACAACGTCCCAACTTCATTGGAATTGGGGTTGTATTTCTCATGTTCATTTTAAGCATAAAATAGTGTCCCACTTTCCCTAACAAAGTGTCCCACTCAACCTGATTGCTTCCAGTTTGCTGAAGAGTGTGTCAGATGGTGTTTAAAGATGAACAGTTTGTTAATAAATTCATGAATTGGGAAAATTTCACCATAGTGGCCTTCATTACAATCTATTTAAACAAAACACATACATTTTAATACATTCTAACTGATTTATGTTGTTTAAAATGCAATTTACCAAAAAGTGTCCCGCTTTACCTGACTTCACCCTATCCAATTTTATAGCTGTTGCCCTGACAATGAAACACCTTAAGAGACCGTAAGATGACGAGAACATTTTTACAGCTCCAAAGTTTTAACAAAAGAATGGGAAAAAGTGTTTTCATAAAATTGTAAGCTTCAAGTTTCTGCTTTTAAATGAGTGCTGTACAGTAACCTAGATTGTTGGTATGTTATTATTCCACAAATACTGTTGATTGTTTCTTAAAGTCAGCATGAAACAAAAGTTGTGAATGTCTATATTGGGACATATATCCAAGTGAAATGGCTTCTCAAACAAGAAAAAAATGGCGGGGCATGATCTTGTCCATCAGGAATTGATTGGATAGTTGTGGTTTGCTATTGCTGTGATCTCATGTGAGTGACAGGTTGTCCCGCCCTCACGGCAGTAAACCTCATCAGATTAAGAGGGCCTATGAATTAAAAATAAGTAAATAATGTGATGTGCATGGATAAATCATTTAGCCTATAAATACAGGGTAACTTTAACTTGTAGACTTTTAGAAATTTTAAGTTGGACCAAAGAGGATTTTTAAAGTATGTATTTTGTTGCATCACATCTTTTTAACTAAGCTGCTGTGAACTGCAAATGTCCTTTATGCTATTGTGCAAAGCACACATTACTCACTGAAAGCTAATGGGAGTAGTATTAACATACACCTTCTTCTTGTCGGTGTTACACACATCACTCTTGATGTTTCAGGAGTTTTTGGTAGCCATTGTAGAGCTGTAGAATGTATTTTTTATTTATTTAAACACTATCCTAAATCTTATTTAAATACCAAATTCAGGAGGCTGGGCTGTAGGTGTGAAACATCAAAGGATGTAATGCTCAAAGGATGTGACACCTTCAGTAGTCATAAAACACCGCACTTAGTAAGATTAACCAGTTTTTTCTTCAAACAAAAGTAATAAAAGTAATTTGCTGGTAAATCGGTAATGCACTGTTTTTTGTTTTACACCATAGATTGTGAAGGTCTCTGCTAGAAAGATGTCTTCATACCTTTGTTTTACAGTGTTTTTAAAAACACTACATAGATGTTTATTAGATTAAATATTTAAGAGTTCCATGTGCCGCATTCTATATCCACACCACCCCAAAATTTATGGGAGCACTGTCTTATTTGAACAAAGAGAAGCCGTGAACACTTAAAGCTTTTGACTCAATTAACATATAGACTACCCTATTGATCGAACAGCAAAGATTTTGACACTCAGGATGTCAACATTACGTAATACTTGCTTGGGTGAATTTCACCCCCAACAATCAAAAGAAAATACAGTCAGCAACAGTTTACCCCCAACAGACTGGAAGGAGCCAGATACCCAGGATTTAAAAATGTCATAAAATTGATCTGGGGTGAGATATAAACGCCAGTAAAACATATTTGACAACCACTGACCAGTCAGAGACACTGTTTTCTTGACTCAATGATTACCTGTCAACCATGAGTGATCATTGCTTTGACAGAAGAAAATCATCATTTTGACAGAAGGTGTAGGCCTATTTTACAGTTTTTCTTGATTGCTTAAACACATTTCTTGAAACTATGCCTCGTATTCTCAAAACCGTTAACACAAATCCATTACATCTCACCCAATTCCCCAAACATCCTATTTTCAGGTCAAAATGAAGTGCTACACTCAAAACAATTCACTCTTGCTGAAAAAACAAACTTTGCCCTCAGACAGGACACACAAGCCCTCAAAATCACACACACTACAACAGTCTAACACACTGGTGCAATAAATTCAAAACTATTTCCCAAAACTGGTAAGTTATGTTGCTTGTGGTTCCGGACAGGAGGGCCAGAATGTCGGTACGTGACAGGCCTCCAGTCAAGGATACGATGGATATGATGAACAAGTCTAAGAATGTTCCACAAATAGTTGAAATACCATCATTTGCCTAGAAAGATAACATTCTGGGAGTCAAGACTATATTGTTTTTCTCGATTGCTTAAACACTATAACCAGGCTGTTGAACTAAAATTTCAAATCCATAACGCCATTTATCAAAAAGCACACCCATATCACTAAACTATAAACACTATTCCCTGTTTTGACACATGAGACAGATTTGTTGAACTGTCACTACAAAAAGGGATGCCCTCCCTTCACTGTCACACTCTGCAGCCACACTGTGTGACTGTACGACTGCTGGCCATTTCTTGCAAGAAAATACACCTCATCAAAGACTATTGGAAATGTTTGTCTCTTATTCAGTGATAGAATTTTGTTTGCCACCACACCTCCCTGAAGGTTCTCGAGGCGACGGTAAAGCGACTCAAATTTGGCCTTACTCGTAGACGAGCCTCCCTCATAGTCATACCATTGATAAAGACATGGGCAACTAGAGTGGCTTGAATTTCATCTGAGACTGCTTGTCTTCTTGTCCTTGCCCTTCCTCCTCCTCATTCTTATCCCTCTTCCTTCATGTCTTTCTGGATCCATTGTTCCAAAACGCAATAAACTGATCTGGGCCCTTTTATATATCTATTGAAGTTCTGATTGATGTGTGTTAAATTTTGACTCTTAGGCTCAATCCCAATTCTATTTTATACCCCTTCGCCTACCCCTACCCCTTGCCCCTTGAAACAGAGTGTCAGGGCGTAGGGGTGAAAATATTCCCCTAAGAAATGGGACACCACTACTACACCGTTACATGTCATTATACATCGTCGCTAGCGCCTACGTCATAGGAGATGCGCCAATGTTTATCACAAACTTCCAAAATGCCGTCGTCAGCTGTAGTCTTGCGTGAGTTACAGCTATTTTTTTGCATTTTTCTTCTGAAGTTTGCAGAAAACAACGGAGATGACGATATCTTCGACGCCTAATGCTGCGTTCACACCAAACCGAATAGAGCGTCTGGCGCGAGTGATTTCAATGTTAAGACTTGTCTGGAGGTCTGGAGGTCTTGCGGCGCGAATGAGGCATTTAGCGCGGCGTGGTGGACGCGAATTTGCCTCATTTGCGCGTCCACTTCGCTTCAAACTTTTGCTTTTTACACGCGTCATATTGTTAACGAACTTTAACGATTTTTTTGCAACCGTTTCTTTGAAGAACATGACCGTAAACACTAGATTGAATGTGACATAAAGAAAATGATTATTGGCAGTCATGTTGCCTCTGTAGCCGGTGTATGCAGGTACATTTCTCATACCCCTTCGTTTGAAGTGTGGTCCCGAAAAATCTTCGTTTCAAGGGCTATCTGGCCCTTCCCCTTACCCCTACCCCTCCAACCAAAAGAGAATTGAGACAGCCCTACCCCTTCACGGGAACGCACAAAACGGAGGGGTAGGGCCAAGGGGTAGGGGCAAGGGGTGAATTGGGATTGAGCCTTAGTGTTTCCACTTGGGTAATTGTGTGCTAACTGAGCTGAAGCTGTGCTGACTTGAGTGAACAATATTGAATGCTAGTGCTTTCTAAATGACAACATGGTCTAAGCAATGAGAAATGAAGGGATTTGTGTGTAGAGTTTTGCAGTGACAGTTCAACAAATCTGACTCATGTGTCAAAACAGGGAATAGTGTTTATAGTTTAGTGAAATGGGTGTGCTTTTTGATAAATGGCGTTATGGTTTTGAAATTTTTTCTTGCAAAAATGAAAACTGCTGCTTCTAGATGAGAGAATCAAAGTGTATGCACGTTGTGCACACGCTACATTGATTATGGCCAAGCATGCACCCTTAAAATAGCATAGCCTAGGAATAACATGCGCAACGCGTCACTGACTTTAGACTAGGTTTTTCCTGGTCAGTGGCGGGATTGTTTTCTAAACCTGCAAAATAGCATCAGGGAACGTTTGCGCCGGAACACGCCTCCTCTTTTCGCTGCACCGCCCCGGGAGCGCAAGTTTATTCCCTAGTTTACCGGCATACGTCTGTGAAGGGAAAAATAGGATGGGTGCAAAATAGGAATCAGACATGCTTCGGTGTACAAAGTCAATTGCGCTGGGTGCAAGATAGGGCCCATTGTGAAATGAAGGGATTTGTGTTTAGAGTTTTGCAGTGACAGTTCAACAACTCGTGTCAAAACAGGGAATAGTGTTTAAAGGTTAGGGATATGGGTGTGCTTTTTGATAAATGACATTATGGTTTTGAAATTTTTAGTTCAAAAGCCTGGTTATAGTGTTTAAGCAATCGAGAAAAACTGTAATACTACTAAGTATCCTGACTTCTGCTGTCTCACGTCACTGAGGTCAGATAAATCCCATCACATAGAGACTCTTTCATCTAGATATCATCACATAGAGACTGTGTCTGTTCCCCGAACTATGAAATACAAAAAACTCCCAAACCCATTTAAGGGTATAAATTTGATTGATGTTCAACAAATAAAAAAATATATAATGCAGATGAACAAATGATAAAGCTCGGGTTGCTGAATATTCGATCCCTTTCTTCAAAAGCACTTTGTTAATGATATGATTACAGGCCATAACCTAGATGTGCTGTGTTTGACAGAAACTTGAGTAAAACCAGACAATTACATTACTTTAAATGAGTCAACCCCACAATATTACTGCTATAAACACGAGGCTCGTTTAAAAGGAAAAGGTGGAGGTGTTGCTGTAATTTATAGCAATATCTTTAGTATTACTCAGAAGTCCAGTTTCACATATAATTTTTTTGAAGTGATGGTGCTTTCTGTAACTTCATCTAGTGTAAGTGATAAATCCTGTCTGAGATTTGTGATGGCTACTGTATACAGGCCACCAGGACACCATACAGACTTTATCAAAGAATTTGCTGACTTTCTATCAGAGTTAGTTCTGGCTGCAGATAAAGTCCTAATTGTTGGTGATTTTAATATACATGTAGATAACGAAATTGGGATTTGCATTTACAGACATTGTAAACTCTATTGGAGTTAGACAACATGTGTCAGGACCTACTCATTATCGTAATCATACTCTAGATCTAATATTATCACATGGAATCAATGTTGATGCCGTTGAAATTCTGCAGCAGAGCGATGACATCTCAGATCATTATTTAATCTCATGTATACTAATTTTAGCCAAGCGTAGCTGGAAGAAAACAAAATTAGAAGTTTTTCGCATTCCGTGGAAAGAGAGCACGATTGCGTACTTAAAAACTGCTAGATCTGCTTATTTTTCAACACTTATAGAAGAAAACAAACACAACCCTAGGTATTTATTCGAAACGGTGGCTAAATTAACAAGCCCAGACATTTCCAAACAGCACAGCAGTAATGACTTTAACTTCTTTACTTACAAGATTGATAATATTAGAGAGAAAATTATAACTATGCAACCGTATACTACAGTATCGCATCAGGCAGTGCAGTGTAGTCTCCTTGAGGAAAAATTTAATTCATTCTTTGCTAAAGGAGATGAAGAATTGTCTAAACTCGTTAAATCATCTAAATCAACAACATTTATGTTAGATTGAAAGAGATGCTTCCAGAGGTCATAGATCATCTTCTTAATATCATTAATTCATCTTTGTCATTAGGATATGTACCGAAAACCTTTAAGCTGGCTATTATTAAACCTCTTATTAAAAAAACGCAACTTGATTTTAGAGAATTAGTCAATTACAGGCCAATCTCGAATCTACCTTTTCTGTCAAAATTAATAGAAAAGGCGGTATCCTCACAACTATGTTCCTTTTTAGAAAGAAATGATATCTGCGATGATTTTCAGTCAGGATTTAGACCGTCCCATAGTACTGAGACTGCTCTCATTATGAGGTTTTATTAACAAAGTTCAGGAGGAGCACGTTCAGATAATTAACACAAGTGGAGAGCACTCAGCAATCAATTGTAAGAGGTACATATACACTCAGCAGTCTCACCTCAATCTATTGACAGTTTTGCAGCAGCCCCCCACCACCCCTTCTCCACGCTTCTAGTCCTAAACACTTACATACAGAGGGAGTACTCTGGGTTTGGGCCGAACTCCGAGTTCAGAGCCCTCCCCCCGGACAGCACGCCAAATACGCATTAAACTTTACCCCCTCAAATTGTAAGTGTGAACTCGTGAAAGAGTTACAAATGATTTGCTCTTATCATCTGATCGTGGTTGTATCTCTCTTAGTGCTGCATTTGATACCATCGACCACAACATTCTTTTGAATAGACTCGAAAATTATGTCGGCATTTGTGGAATTGCACTAGCATGGTTGAAATCATACTTATCTGACCGTTATCAGTTTGTTGCAGTAAATGAAGAGATGTCTCATCGAAGTTCACATTCACAAGTTCACGTTTCTAGCATCTGTAAAACCGCATTCTTCCATCTTAAAAATATATCTAAATTACGACATGTTTTCAATGATTGCGGAACAGTGATTCCTGCATTCATGACCTCAAGGCTATTGTAATGCTATTATGGGTGGTTGCCCTGCTCCGCCAAGTCCAGTTGGTTCTATCAACACTGCATTGGCTCCCTATTAAACAATGTATACATTTTACAATATTGCTGACTACTTACAAAGCATAAATGGTTTAGTTTCCCAGTACTTGAGTGAGCTCTTAACGCATTATAGTCCTTCACGTCTATTGCGATCTCAAAATTCTGGCCAGTTGATAATCAAAATCAACTGCAGGCGGTAGATCCTTCTCCTATTTAGCACATAAACTTTGGGACAGTCTTCCTAACATTGTCCGGGAAGCAGACACACTCAGTTTAAATCTAGACTAAAAATGCATCTCATTTACCTGGCATTCATATAGAACATTATACATTTATATTATTCAAATCAGTTAAATGATTATTAGGCTGCATAGATTAGTTCAGCCAGAACCGGGGACACTTCCTATAACACCTGACGTTCTCGTCACATCATAAGAAGGATGGCATCTACGCTAATGTTAGTCTTTCTGTTTATTCCAAAGTTTACTGAAGTCAGCCAGATCCGGGACGTATCCGGATCAGATGGTGGACCTGCGCCCGGACCCATCCGTGACGCATCCCTGAAGTGCCAGCCTCATCAGCCCTGTGGAGGCCTCATCGACACGACAGCCATCGGCACTGATCCTCAACAAAGTCGTCTCCATACCGGCGTGATGACTCCAACTTCCAACCAGATAGAACTGGATAATATTCTGAATGTTCTGATCCAATCTGACTTCTGACCTGTAATGCTGCCTGAATCATAATCATACAGTGTTCGTTCGTTGGCCAGAGGAGAACTGGTCCCTGTTATGGAAAAATTTATCTTTTCTTTGTATTTTATTTTCAATGATTTAACAAATGAATGCCAATACATTCTTTTGGCTGTATTTTGAGTTTCTTTTTATGATGTTGATACAGCTGGAAGGGTGTGTGTGAGACTTCAGGGGTGGTGAAGATTCCGGGGCTGGGGAGGGGTTAGGGGAGCCACAGGGGTTCCTGTTTCATTATAAAAACTGTCAGCCAAGCACCTCTAAAATGTCTCACTCCGCCTGCAGTTGGACTGTTCTATGCAAGAATAAATATCTTTTAAGGACAATTTGAATCCTGATGTCTCTTATGCTGTGATGCTGTTTTGTTAGTTATTGTTTTTGCCGCAACATCCCCGACTGAGCCTGGGTTCTCCCAAGGTTTTTTTCTCCATTCTGTCACCTGATGGAGTTTTGGTTCCTTGCCACTGTTGCCTTGGCTTTTGGCTTGTTTAGTTGGGGACATTAAATATTCAACATTACTGATCTGCCTTACTTAAAGGTATAGCGGAGGATTTTCCCGAATTTTAGAAAAGAACCGCCCTCTCAACTTTTTGAAAAAATGCACATGCGCAACACTCTACCTGCTCCCGAGAGGGAACGCTTATTAAACGTATGCGCGAGAGAGCATGCACGAGCAAATCATAGCTTACATTAACTTTTACTAGCAGTGATTTTAAATGGATTTCTCCAAATAGCATGCCAAACTTTACCTGTCAAGTAGAAACTTCGCGACTGAGGCATCAGTGGGAAGCCTAACCTGTTTTGAGCGCACGCCATCGTGTGAATCGTGTGCACGAGCGCGTACGACTGCCTTACGTAAACATATCACCAGAATGATTGATACTTAGGAGGACCAATAGTCTTAATGATCCACCCGGAAAAAGAAAATCCTCCGCTATACCTTTAAGGTGGACGATGACGCAATTTTCTTCTAGAAACAAACTTTGTTATATTATTTTCATGTTATCACTGTATCCAATAGTTCCCTCAGTAGCAACAGACATTATACGCTTATCTAAAGCCACTACTTGTATTGACTGACCTTTAACTGAACCAAGAAAAGCAAATACTCAGTAGCACATGAACTTCAGTGTACTAACCTAAAAACATCACAAAGTGTTCTGCCAATCAACAGCAAACATCATTTCAAGATTTAATGAAGAAAAAGAAAAACACTAGAGATTTTGTTTGCTCAGATTGTAGAACACCAATAGCCATCCATCCATCTCATCTATAATTCTGCAGCTTCATGGAACACAATTATAGCATCAGGCAGGGACTTAAATATGGTTTATTTATCATGTAAAATCCAATTTCTTACACTTAGAAAAAATCATGTGTGCAATTGCTCAGACATGCATAAGAGATTGAGGCTGATCCATAAATTATAACTTAAGTTATAAGGATAGGTTTGACTTAAATCTCTGATTAACTAAAAAATATTGACTTTTCTGTTGAATCTTTTGCAGAAAGAATATAGACACTGTATTTTTTTTCATACAGCAATGCTTAATGTTGAAATTCATCATAGCAACAAAGATAGGATCCAATTAGGTAACATCTAACCAGTATAAAGAGAGAGTCAAAGCTCAAGGTCTGGCTAAAACCTAGCAAAAATAAGTTTAGTAGTATATGAGCCTGTCTAAATGTGCATCATAGTACAAAAGACATTTTACAAACAAATCGTAAAAACAGAATTAAAACAAAAACAATTCTTGGCTTCCAGGCGGGAAATGAAGGTCACTGCATTTTAACAAACATTATAATGTTTCAACCTCCTCTGGATAAACAAGTTTAACTTGAACATGGTCGCTCAGTGCTTCATTCTCCCGGTACACATACACAGGGGAGCTCTGGGGTTGTGTGTAACCCTCGACCTCTTCCTTACTCTCACCTGCAAGGTCACAAAGAGAGGTCACACAGGGGTCATGTTCCTGCAAGGCTGTTGGATAGCGCAGAGCAGATTTCTCAATCCGCACTGAACGCCGCACTGGGGTAAAGAAACGGATTTCGTGACCGTCTACATGTCCTGATTCTGCTCCCTGCTGACTCATTTTCCCCCTTAAATTGTGCAAGAAAATACAAAGTAATTAGACATAACCTAATTTTTTGCAGGAAAAAGAACAGACAATCATCCTGGCCAACTTTTTGGAGCTGGACTTTTGGGAAATGTGTTCATTTCCTGTTTTCAATATTTGTACTAGTAGGGCTGGGTTGAAAATATACATTTCTCAAATGTAATCGATTCTCATTTTGATGAACCAATATTAATTCTTTAGTCCATGCAGTTATCGTGTTGGTGTGGAGTTGTATTTTACAGACAAATAAAACCATATATAAATATTAGGGGTGTAACGATACACGTATTCTTATTGAACCGTTCGGTAAGAGGCTTTCGGTTTGGTACGCATTTTCAAACTGAACGATTCGTTGGACCATTTTTCCTGCCGATCAAAATTTCGTTATTTTAAATGTAGGCAAGCGCGCTCATAAAGTAAGAGACGCTGGCGCGACCACAACATTGCCCAACATCAAATGGCAAACGTAAGGTAAGCGGAACGAAACTGAGCTACTCGATATTGTGTGCTTGACGGACCGTTTATCAGTTTGGACCAAAGCAGCGCGAGCCGATCTTGATCAAGCGACACTGACTACGTTTACATGCAGCCAATAACCCGTTCAAAACCGGATATTAGCAATAACCCGGTTGCGCACGGCCATGTAAACACCGGCAAAAACCCGAATATGCTCATATCCCGGTTTTTAAAAACCCGGATATGATACCTGGGGTACCCCTTTTCTAACCCGAATATTTGGTCATGTAAACGCGTATCGGCATATCCCCATCAAAAGGAACATTGATTTGTGTTCTGTGCATGTTCTATTCGCAAGGAATCTTGGTCTTTTGAGTAGAGACGGCGCATACAAAAACCTGCGTGCAGTATACCGGAAGTAAGCAAGAAGTAGAGGTAAACATGGCGAGACCACTGATCTATATAAAATGACAGAACAGCACCACACTTTTGGAGCGAGGAGGAAAGCGCAAACAAAGGCGATCGCTATCTGCCCCGAACTATTCATTATCCGCGTGCTGCTGCTGTTGTCTTTGGATACAGGAAGAAGAATCGAAAATGACGCATATTGCGTCTTAAGGTTGTCCGTACGCCAAGACGCTAACTGTGCGTCGCCGTTTACATCGGGATATTGCCAATTCCATGTATACAGGAGTAACTCTCTCTACTCACGCATGTAAACGGGTTATTTCGAATGTTTCAGAAACCCAAATAGTGACCTTAACCCGACCATAACACGAATATTGACAGCTTGTAAACGTAGTCACTGTTACTACACAGCGCTAAGAGATCCAGTAAAGAAAGCATTTGAATTCGCCACTGAAGTAATAACATCGCTGCGAGATCTAGTGACAAACATTCACATTTCTCCGTTATTAACGGATCAAACAGCGCGTGGAAACTAGGAAGAAACATTGTGCCATGAATGAACTATCCAGTGTCCACAGATCTGCAACATTCACCATGGATTTACTGTAGTAACACTAACTGTAACCATGGAAGTTTGGCAGGAATAGTAGGCTATAATGCTTTCAAGTAACATTACGTCGGTTTTATTTTGACATTATGAATAAAATTGCTGCCCTCAAATGTTAATCAATAAACAAGCCTTTGTTTATAACTACTACAATATTAGGCAACATTTCATTTTTTCCAAGGAGCTGTTTTGTTTTATATGCTCCTAAGAAGAGCCAATTATAGCTCCATCATTGCTCAAAGTAAAAAAAAAAAAATCATACTTTATTATGTTAGTTTTAATTAAAAAAAAAAATTCCTCTGGCATTTCTTTCTTTTTGCTGTATCGAAAACGTACCGAACCGTGACACAAGTGTATCGTATTGAACCAAACCGTGAATTTTGTGAACCGTTACACCCCTAATAAATATCACAGTGTAATCATATTAAGGCTCATGTTTAAATGTTAGGTTTTTTAGACAAATATAAGCTGTTATCTTGTAAAAATATAATTTCATGATTTGTAAAATGTTATGTTGATTATTACAATTATTTTAAATGTGGAAAATTGTATTAATAAAGAATAAGGAGTTGTATTCAAAGTTTTACCTGTACTATGAAAAAGTAAATATATGATTCAAAATATTTCAATTTATTATAATTTTGGTAACACTTAACAATAAGGTTCATTAGCTAACATTTGTTAATTAAATTAACTAACACAAACTAACAATGAGCAATACATTTGTTACAGTATGCATTCCTCTTTATTAATGTAAATTCACAGTGCATTAAGTAATGTTAACAAATACTAACTTTGTTTTTAAATAATGTATTAGTAAATGTTGAAATTCATATTAACTAAGATCAATAAATGCTGAAGTAGTATTGTTCATTCTTAGTTCATGTTAACTAAAGTAGTTAACTAATGAACCTTACTGTAAAGTGTTGCAATTATTTTCTTAAAATACAAAAAAGAAACTTACATCAACGAATTTTACATCTATAACAGTCCTAACATTATGCTACTTATTCCAAAGGATATTTAGGCAACAGTGCACATGAGATCAAGGTTATTCAAATTCAAGTTGGAGTCAGTGTGTGTCGTACCCTGGGGTGGCTGTAATTTTATATTTGACGACAGACGAGTCTCCCCTCATTCCACATATGAGGGCCCCTACTGGTTTCGGGGTACACATGACGTCACCGACTTCCTGTTCGTCATGCATCCTAGTCTCTACCGATTCAGGCTCTTTTGGCATCGGAGACATACCTGAATGATTTAAAACATGGTGAGATTTGTTTTATTAACACAAAGGATTCATATTCTGGGCTCATATTCTTACTTCTATATAGTATGCATCATCACTAAAGGTACTAAAATCACTGTAAGCAACATAAAATTTTTTTTGCAAGTGCCATAACTTGCAGTTTGTTCCCATATATTTGTTTTTCTTCTTTTTGAGAGGTGATCTACAGTGAGGAAAATAAGTATTTGAACACCCTGCTATTTTGCAAGTTCTCCCACTTAGAAATCATGGAGGGGTCTGAAATTGTCATCGTAGGTGCATGTCCACTGTGAGAGACATAATCAAAAAAAAAAAAAAAAATCCAGAAATCACAATATATGATTTTTTAACTATTTATTTGTATGATACAGCTGCAAATAAGTATTTGAACACCTGAGAAAATCAATGTTAATATTTGGTAAAGTAGCCTTTGTTTGCAATTACAGAGGTCAAACGTTTCCTGTAGTTTTTCACCAGGGGCCCGTTCTTCGTACGTTGCTTATTACATCCGAGATCAAATGACACATCCAAGATGATATCATCGTGCGAATCATGATCTGGCTAACTCGGTTCTTCGAACACACTTGCCAGATATGATTAGTATCGCTGGATTGAGTTATCTGAGATAATTGCGCGTTCATGCGCTGGTTAAAAGGGGTATGTATCGTATATATGTATATATGTATCGATAGTAGAAACATTGATCAGCAACGCTGCTATTGGCTGATCAGCGTGGCCAAAGAGCGCGCTCAGTTTCACTCAGCAGAGCAAGAACTAATAGTCGAAGTTTATTCGGAATTTTAATGTTTAATCAAAACGCCAGGGAACACCTCAAAGTCTGCAAAAGTCAGGAGAGAGGGCTGGCAAAAAGTAGCAGACAATTTAAATCCGTTAGAAGTGGCCATGTTAGATGTTTTTATCACTTATTAGCCTATATTTCTGTATTTTAATAATTGCATAATTTGTTCATTGTAATGTCAGTCACCACAACATGGGAACAAATAAAAGTGAAGTGCAAAAATATTCTACATAATGGTAATTTTTAGTTATATTATCGTCTCTTTTATAAAAGGCACTGTTAAATAAATGGTGTTCTGTTTATAAAAGCAACCAAGAAAAAGGCTGAGAAAAAAATAGAAAAGATAGCCTACACTGTAAAATAATTTTTGCTGCATTAAATTATGGCCGTATATATAGTCATTTCAACTGTTACATCTTGAGTAGGATAATGATGAATTGCTTTGACTTGTGAAAGTGAAAACTGATCAACTTATGTTAATGTAAAAATATTTTGCCATGAGATATTGATCACATTTTTCCCCAGTGTAGTTCATTGTATGACACTGTGTTTTCCTCTTTTGTGCACTTTTACACAATACACCAACACTTGTATCTGTTCCCAAGAAAGTGGTGGCTGAAATATGTGCAGTAAGTGGACATTTTCTAACTTTTCAAAGGAAAGAAAGTATAAGACTTTGTAATGTCCATTTGTTTCCATTGCACTGGACAGTGAATAAAGCCTCTCAGATAACTGTCATATGGAGGAACTAGCCTACCTGCAAGTGCATAAATAACTTTACTTCATTTATATGCTTTATGGCTGCAATATAAGTTGCAGGATTCCACATCTACAGAAAGGCCTACAGAAGAGTCTGCACAGACAGAGGAGACATAGGCCTACAGGTGGGCAGTGTATAGCCAACTTTTCCTTTTTATTTGTTGCATGAGGCATGTGTCTAATATCTCTTGTTGCAGGCACTTTACCACTGGCTTTTCTTTACAAAGAACAATTTAAATAAAACTCAAGGAACTAAGCATATTTGTCTTTTATTAAACATTTAATGAAAAGTGTTTTTTTTTTGGGCAATGTTGTGTAATATGGCACATGCAACAATGTCACAGGCCCTGTCAGGTGTGCAACCCTCAAACTTTTCAGACACTGAAATCTTCCCTTTAGTTAGCCAAAGTTCATTTCATTGTGTGCCCTTGTCCTGGTGCTGCATTGTAACTGGTTTGGGTCAGGGAATGGGGTCATAAAACACCTGTCTGCAGGCAGGAACATATCATAATCACCTATGAAAAATGCAGTTCTGTTAGGATCAGCATAAGTGTATGTAATACAGTGAGCTTGATATTTAATTGTGGAACTTTCCTTACCACTTTCAAATAATGTGCATAAATGTGAATCTCTGAAAATTCTCAAGTCATGCAGATCCTGGCCATTTTGCTTTCACATTTGTGATATGGAAGATTTTAGTCAACTGCCTTTTTTTTATTTGATATAATATTACTAATTCACAATAGTAACTGGGCTGCACATTTACATTGTGAACCCCCTTTCTGTTCACATAATCCCCTTCACTGAGGCATTGATGGCAGTCTATGGTCAGCCTATATAGTCTATGGTACCAATCACGTTAGTGAAGCCTGAGTGACATATCTCTAATCGGCATGGTCATGATTGTATGATCTTCATAAAAAGTTCTGATAGCCTTAAAAAAAAAAAAAATCTTTACAACATTGGGTCTTAAGTGGCTTGGAAATGCCACAAAAAAAACTAAAACTGTTTTTTAAACCTAAAAGCGACAAAAAACGACAATCTCACGAATCACGAGAAAAATATATAGGCTATATCTCAGAAAGTGCACTATCGCGCTGCGCTGGACTTTCCGTATCAGCTCCGCTTATGAAGCCGCGATCTAATCCTGTTAACATGAAATAAGCCTGCTCCCGAGCAGGTTTAAGTTTGCGCACATGTTGCTATGACAGCAAGTCCCGGATGAGCGTTGAAGAACCAAACAATCCAAGATCATGCCAAATCGCCAACAATCAAATCCAGCTAAGTGAGTTAGCGACGTACGAAGAACGGGCCCCAGGTTTGCACACACTGCAGGAGGGATTTTGGCCCACTCCTCCACACAGATCTTCTCTAGATCAGTCAGGTTTCTGGGCTGTCGCTGAGAAACACGGAGTTTGAGCTCCCTCCAAAGATTCTCTATTGGGTTTAGGTCTGGAGACTGGCTAGGCCACGCCAGAACCTTGATATGCTTCTTACAGAGCCACTCCTTGGTTATCCTGGCTGTGTGCTTTGGGTCATTGTCATGTTGGAAGACCCAGCCTCGACCCATCTTCAATGCTCTAACTGAGGGAAGGAGGTTGTTCCCCAAAATCTCGCAATACATGGCCCCGGTCATCCTCTCCTTAATACAGTGCAGTCGCCCTGTCCCATGTGCAGAAAAACACCCCCAAAGCATGATGCTACCACCCCCATGCTTCACAGTAGGGATGGTGTTCTTGGGATGGTACTCATCATTCTTCTTCCTCCAAATAAGTTTAGTGGAATTATGACCAAAAAGTTCTATTTTGGTCTCATCTGACCACATGACTTTCTCCCATGACTCCTCTGGATCATCCAAATGGTCATTGGCAAACTTAAGACGGGCCTTGACATGTGCTGGTTTAAGCAGGGGAACCTTCCGTGCCATGCATGATTTCAAACCATGACGTCTTAGTGTATTACCAACAGTAACCTTGGAAATGGTGGTCCCAGCTATTTTCAGGTCATTGACCAGCTCCTCCCGTGTAGTTCTGGGCTGATTTCTCACCTTTCTTAGGATCATTGAGACCCCACGAGGTGAGATCTTGCATGGAGCCCCAGTCCGAGGGAGATTGACAGTCATGTTTAGCTTCTTCCATTTTCTAATGATTGCTCCAACAGTGGACCTTTTTTCACCAAGCTGCTTGGCAATTTCCCCGTAGCCCTTTCCAGCCTTGTGGAGGTGTACAATTTTGTCTCTAGTGTCTTTGGACAGCTCTTTGGTCTTGGCCATGTTAGTAGTTGGATTCTTACTGATTGTATGGGGTGGACAGGTGTCTTTATGCAGCTAACGACCTCAAACAGGTGCATCTAATTTAGGATAATAAATGGAGTGGAGGTGGACATTTTAAAGGCAGACTAACAGGTCTTTGAGGGTCAGAATTCTAGCTGATAGTGTTCAAATACTTATTTGCAGCTGTATCATCCAAATAAATAGTTAAAAAATCATATATTGTGATTTCTGGATTATTTTTTTTTAGATTATGTCTCTCACAGTGGACATGCACCTACGATGACAATTTCAGACCCCTCCATGATTTCCAAGTGGGAGAACTTGCAATATAGCAGGGTGTTCAAATACTTATTTTCCTCACTGTAAATGCTTGAAATTAGGGCTGGGCGATATATCGATATATTTTTAAATGCGATATGGAAAAAGTAATGCAGGTATGATTTTTATTCTATTCACCAGGAGCAGTTTCCATGTTTCATTAACAGTTCTTGTTAATATTGTGTATTCACCATGGTTACTGTCGTTTCCATATTAACCCCAAAATACCACTTTATTTTTCTTGGTGTTATTTTTTATATTTTTAAACGACTGTAGTGGCTCATACAACATTGTATTAACAAAAACTAGTTTGGGACTGCTATTTAATAGCTTTAGCATAGGCCTAATGTTTATTTATTAGTACTAGTCTTTACTATTAGTCATATTCATCAGTATTTGTGTGTGTGTTATATAGGCAAATTATAACACGTTTACACAAAATTTGTTTATATATATTCAATGTGAATTTTGATAAACATAATTAATAAATCGCAATTACAATTCCTAGGGAATAATCTGCAATTATGATTTTTGTCATAATCGTGCAGCCTTAAGGTGAAGAAACCTGTTTATTATTTATTCATTTGATTTTGCAACTGTTCACTGAAATAGCCGGTTTCAATAAAACTATTTGTGACATGTCATATTTGGCTTTGACTGAACATTTGCTCTCACTTTGTGGAAAAAAAAAACGGGATATATATCGTATATCGATATTCAGCCTAAACATATCGGGATATGACTTTTGGCCCATATCGCCCAGCCCTACTTGAAACAGATGGGAAATTTACAGTCCCGTTCTATGGATGTTTTGCCCTCCAGGTCTCGGTGCCAGTCATGTGATGGAAAACTATGAATTGTCATGCCGGGTTGAAAGAATTCAACATAACTTTATTGTATGGTGTAGCATTAATATTTGTCCTCACAGTTATGACTGGAATAGCCAAATCCATTATTTTGAAACGTCATGTCATGGCAATAGTGTAACAAAAGCATCCACCAGCAAAACTACACAAAACACAGTTCATGTTTTGATCTAAGAAATGTTGACAGAAATGTGACAAAACATGTATAATGTGCTTGAAATTTTCTAATAAACAATATTAATGTGGAGGATTCTATAAACGAATTAGACACTTAAACCACATATAAAAATGCATAAATTTTAGGTAATAGATAAAGTAGATAAAACATCAAACTGAGTGGTATTTAAAAAGATAGCACAGAATAAAAGCATTTGCTAAATTAATAAATGTCAATTATTTCTGAAGTATCATATGACACTGAAGACTGGAGAAATGAATCTGAAAATTCAGCTTTGCCATCACAAGGAATCAATTACAATTTAAAACATATTTTAATATATATTTTAATTTGTTTAATTTGCATCAAACTGAGTGGTATTTAAAAAGATTTGTAATAATATTTCACAAAACACTTTTTTATGAAAGAAAAACAACCTTGGTGAGCATGAGGCTTCTTTTAAAAACATGAACATATTAGTTATTTCCATAATTATTTATATAATTAATTTATTATAGACTTTTAACCCATTAATAATCCACACCTAATCCAAACCCAAGTAATTGCAAAATCTGTACTGTAAGTGACTGTATGGCAGAAATATGGATTACTCATCCTCCCACTTTACCTTGAATCTGACTCTTTTTAAGGATCTCAAAAACCACAGATCGTAGTTCATCCACCGGCTGTTGAGAAAAATTACATTAAGTGAAATCAAGTCTGTTACTCATGCACATTCGTAACTGGAATTAGCTCATTTCAAAATACTAACAAAATGATAACTGACTCAAAAACCACAGATCGTAGTTCATTCACCGGCTGTTGAGAAAAATCACATTAAGTGAAATCAAGTTTGTTACTCATGCACATGCGTAACTGGAATTAGCTCATTTCAAAATACTAACAAAACAACGGCTGGCTCAATGTTAATTTCGTAATTTCCCCCCTAAACGACAACAGATTGTTAACCGATCATTTTTACCATTATAGACAAACTAGAATTAAATTAAATTAGAATGAATTGAAGTGTCTGTGACCCAATAAAGTAACAAAAAAAAAATTTCGTTTTAAATGCGCAAATAGCAGCATAAACAACAGAACATTAGGATTCACACATGCGAACAGAGAAAAAGCGCAGAAAGTTTTGTTCATTTCAAGTTCAGGCATGAATACGCTGCTATCAAAGGATGTTGGCTGCCCGCACCCATCTAAAGTAAACTAGAGTTACCGCTACCGTCTCTCATTGAAAAATTTTATTCCACGCCGCAAGGAATGCAGACTCACAGACTAGTGTGAGCCTTGCGCCCATTTCTGTTTCAGTTCTGCTTTAAATTAATTTGCTTTGGCATTTATATAGTTACTTTTATTTTTCATTCATGTTCTGTTCAGAATACTGTTAAAATCAAAAGGATTTATTGTGAAGTTTGTAAACATTTCACATTACTTACCCATATTTTACATCAATGCAATAATTAAATACAACTTATTTGCAAATTGTTTATTTTCTCTCAAAAACCCAATTTTATATGTATAGCATATTTTTTTAACCATGCAGGAAGCGTTTTCAAAAAAATCTTGAAAATAATACTTTTTAAACTGTTTAACCGACAGTGTTAATCTGTCAAAACTCTTACTGTCGGTTAACGGTTAAAGTGTAAGTTGCAGGTTAACCACCACAGCCAATTAATGTGTAAATTAAAGTGCTCTATATGTATATATATTTAATTATTTCTGTCTTAAAATGCGTTAAAATGACATTTATTGGGGTTTCTTCAAAGGTAGCGTGTTTTTTCAGTAACTGGTGATGACGTCATAAGAGGAACTCGTAACCCATACTCTGCTAGATTCCCACTGTATTATGGCTATTTGGAGAACGACTGAGGATGTGGGAAACCATCAAATTCTTTATGGACCACAGCCCTACAATTTTTCACCGGTCAGGCGTGAGAGAGGGGAGGAAACTGGCAGGACCCATGGCACTCAAAGAGTTATTAATGCTTGGTGTGAGGAGAATGAGTGGAGGGTTGGCCAGGTGTCCTGGTGAGTAGCTACGTTAGAACTAGTCTAAGGCTAGCCTGGTGCAAACTTAACCCGGATAATATAAGGGAACAAGCCAGTCTTTTCAAAATCTTGCCATCATGTAGAATAGCAAGGAGGGACAACGACTGAAGACATTATTTACTTACATGGTGTCAGTCCAAATCAGAGCTGTAGAGATGCTAGTCTCATCGACGTTTTGGAGTTTAGTGGAACAGCTCGACCTGCGACCGGCTGATCTGACGTGCCTGAACCCGTTTGTTCTGCGAATAGCTTATTCTCATTTCAGGCAGGATCACGGTCCTCTTGAAGTCAGCACACATGAGTAAGTTTACAATTGAGTTATTTTATCCATATTTTTTTATCAAATAAAACATACAACCAACTTTTCTGTAGTTATGTAAGGCATCTATAGCTTTCAATGAAATACAACAGTGAAGAGTACCAACATCAAGTTTGCTACATCCCTATATATAGATGAATAAGGCGAATATAGCTGCTAGCGTACTATTGACTATGCTGGTAACTCTACTAGTGAGTTCCTCTTATGACGTCACGCCCCATCTAGTGGAAGGGAGCGGGAGCGGTTAAAACCACTGTTAAAAGTGCAAACTTTTCATTATATTCAGCATTTTGGTATAAAAAACAGTGGTGGGCGGTTCTTATCTTTATGTTTAATAAACACATTGCAATACTTCGTGAAAAGTTTAACCTGCAATCTACACTTTAAACAGTTAATTATGAGCATGTCTATTTTTCTTTTCAACTCTTCAGAGGCTTCTCACATTATCGGACTAAAAAAAAGCAACAAGCAAAAAAAAATACCATCAATAAAAATAAAAAAAGAGTGCGCATGTTTGAGAGATAAAGAGGGACTGACCTCTCTCACTTCACGGATGGCCTCCTGGAACATGGGCAGGACCTCCAGGTTTCCTTCTCTTTCCATTAGTCTGGCCTGGCAGATCCAGTATTTAGCAAACTTCTGTGCCATTGGCACCCGAGACAGCACATCTCTGACCTTTTCCACCGGGAAACCCTGTGAAAAGATAAACACACAAAGAGCATTGGATCAGTTCTCAATATGCTTGTGAGCACTTAAAGGAAAGCATCATCTAATCAGACTCATATTCATATTCAATAGATGTTCCACGTAAATAGAGGAGTGCAATGCAACTTGTACTGCATAGCTCAAGAAAAGCTCAAGAAGACCATAAATTCAGAGCAGTGAGACTGTTGGACAAGAATGGACAAGAAACATCACGGCCAATTTATGCCAGTAAATGGCAAACACATGAGATCTGAGAAAAAGATCATGAGAAAAAACCGGACAAGGAAACATTATGATAAGGGAAACTCTATATGCAGTCAAATGTTGGCATGACAAGGCTTGTCTAAAAGAATTACACTTTACCCCTATCACACATACAATCTTTACAAGCAAACTAGCTGTAAATTACCAGGGGCCTCATTTATAAACGTTGCGTACGCACAAAAGAAGGCGTATGCCGCTCTCTACGCAATAATTGGTATTTATAAAAAGCAAACTTGACGGGAAAATATGCGGTCCTTCACGCAAGCTCTGACCCAGGAGTACGCACAAAAACGGGTGAAATGAGAAATGGCGACACCGTCGGCAGATGGAAGAAACATGTGAAAGTGTGTGAAACTGTAGATCATTGTGGAAAAGAAATGGCAATACTGCCTCTCATAAATAACACGAAGACTTCACAAAGCAAGTCTTACAATTAATAGCCTACACAAACACCCGTTTGATCGATCTGCAGTGTAAAACAAACAAAATCAAACGAAGATTACAACAGAAATGCAAATGAACACATATTTGCAAAAATATATAAATATGTTCTGCAATAATATTAGCATGTTATGCAATTCATCCTCATAACACATCTGTAGCTTGTCAGATGCAATCAAATGGATGGTAATAAAATGCCATGATGCCATCACAATGTGTAATGACCATAGACTGTAAAAAAAGATGACGCACAATGGCTGATCATGCGCTGATCAAGTTACTGGTTTTCCTCTGTGTTTGCCATGATTTCGCAATCGATGAATATTAACTTGTGGGCGTTTCACGGTCTATTGATTGTGATTTATTAAGGGAAAACTGTGTAGGATGTGCGTGCGCACGGTTTTATAAATCCGAATATTTCTGTGCGTACGCACGTCCTATGTTTCATCTGTACGCCACTTCTGACGCAAATCCTACGCAAAGTTTTATAAATGAGGCCCCAGATCATGTGTTAACAGTCCTTTTCAAAAAGACCGGTAAATCGGTTCTGGCAATTTACAAACTACTTTACAGGAAGTTCTAACATTACCAGTAAATCCAGTATTATGCCGTGTGTGAACGCAGAATGAAGATTACCGGTAAGAGTGGTATTTTGGTGCAGACGTGTGAACGGTCCCTTAACGGTAAAAAGCCAGAACTTTTTACCGTTGTGTGCTCAACTTTTTTGCTTGTGTGAACAGCATATTTGTGTAATTAGCTGTAAAGTTATTTAGGTAATTTTACGGTAATTTACCTGGATTGCTGCGTGAAAGGGCCTTTGATCTAAAAGGTTTTAATGTTCAAAAGGGCTTTTTTCCGTGGTAAATGTAAACAGCTTTTCCCTCTGTGAGAGACTGTTCTCTTCTGGTGTTGTGTAACTTGTAGTGTTCAAGTGAACACAAAGGAAGGTATGCTGTTTGCTAACTTCTGTGTGAGTAACCCTAAGTTTGTTAATGAAAGTAATCCCTTTTATTGTATTAATCTTTGTAGTGTTCAGATCTGCAAACTCAGAAAAGGTGTAAAATTAAAGTTGCAGTGTGTAATTTTTAGCGGCATCTAGTGGTGAGGTAGGGAATTGCAACCAACAGAAATTATGGTGGCCGACAGGAAAAGATGTCATTGTCTGAGACAGCAGAGTAGCCAGTTAAGCAATGAGGTTTCTTTACAAAGATAAATTAAGAAATTAGGTTTAATTAATTATTCAGTAAAACTATACGTTATTGCGAATATTATTGTTACCTGTTTATCATTGTGTCAGTGTTTTATTCGCTGACTTTAGCTAGCTTCTTTGCACGAAGAACAACATAGTGACGAAACGCTCTTGTCCGTTTAGGGCTACTGTAGAAGTATGTCGGCGCAAAATGGCTATTTCAATGTAAGGGGACCCGCGGTATATATAGATAGAAATGGCTCATTCTAAGGTAATAAAAACATAACAGTTCATTATGTAAGGTCTTTACACACCACTGAAAACATAGTTATGTATATGATATTGCATTTCTGTCAACAGATCCTCCTAAATATTACACAATGCACCTTTAAATCCCTACTAGGGGGTCTGGGGGCATTCTCCCCCAAGAAGAATGTGTTTGCGATTTTTTAACATGTATGTGAAGCATTCTGTTGAAAGGGTAAAAACAAGATTTGTTTCAAATAAAAAATAAATAAAAAGAGCTTTTTATCTTTTAAAAAGATATCTTTATCTTTTTTTGTCCATGTCTTAACCAGGGTAGATGCCTGGCTATTTGTCTGGCCAAAAGCAAAAATGCAGCTAGGCACAGTCAATTAGAACATTTTTGATGTATATCAACTATGTGGAGCGTGACTTTGTACCAGTCAGACTTCACTGCTGGCTGGTTTGCACAGCAATTCAGATTTCCATGGGAAAAAATGCTTTGTTGCATCACCCCTTATAATACGCATCACATTTAAAAAAAAGTAGAAACTCATATTATTATAATAATACCTGCTGTAATAATTTAATGCAGTCATCTAGTGACCGGTCCACAGCAAAGACAATGTTATGAACTTCATCTTCTTTCTCGATAGAAGCCCAGTATGGCTGAGGAATAGCAGAGACCGTCTTCCTCCTCACCAGCCGGACAGGCATGGGAGGACGTTTATATGTGATGCCCCTTGATTCCCGCCACTCCTGGAGCTTACACCTGCACAGACAACACTTCTGTTAGGGTTTGACCCATACACAAAAAAACACAAAAACTATACTTATTTTCCTACAGGGATCGTTCACCCAAAAAAGAAAACTCTTATCATTTACTCACCCTCATGTCGTTCCAAACACACACAGAAGCTTTAAACTGCCCCTATTATGGTTTTTCGAATATTCCCTTTCATGCAGAACTTTGCCGATATTTAAGAAACATGCTAAGTTCACATAATGCTACAGTTAGTTAAAGGGATAGTTCACTTTGAAATTAAATTTTGGTATGTTTTAGCTTACCTCAAGGGCATCCAAGATGTAAGTGTCTTTTTTTCTGCAGTAGTTTCAATTTTGATATTTTTAGGTCAAACCGTTCTTCTCTGTCATTCATTTAATGCAGGACTCTGTGGTCACTGTCTCAAAGAGCATGCACAGAGAAGTCCAAATTAAAACAATTCCCCATCGTCCAAATGAATGCGCGCGCATCCTGGTGTGTGACTGGTGCATAGATACACTAGGTGTGTATACATTCTATGCACCAGTCTGCGCACACGTCACACAGCAGGATGCGCTCGTGCCCTCAGATCACTTGGACGTGGCTGTGTATAAGAGGTAAAAACGATATAAATACTGTTCATTTTCTCACACAAACCGCTCGTTTCGTGTCTTAGGCCATCAATGTGTACTTACGATGGGGAATTGTTTAATTTGGACAATGGGGAATTGTTTTAATTTGGACTTATCTGCGCATGCTCTTTGAGACAGTGACCATAGACCTGCATTAAATGACAGACAGAATCTTGGATGCCCTTGAGGTAAGCGAAAACATACCAAAATGTAATTTCAAAGTGAACTATCCCTTTAAACTTAAGTAAACTTACAGTCTCTGCTCCTGAGCAGCAGTCGGCTTCTTCCTTCCATCTACCGGGGCTGTTCGGACACCTTGAGTACTGGGACAGAAACTGGATTTAGGGGTCTGAAATTGCACCGCAGGCTTGACCTGGCTGGATCTCTTGGCAGGCCGCTGAAGCTCTTGGGGCGAAGTGCTTGTCTGTGGCAATACACAACTCTTGGTGTTTCGACTGAGGAGTTTGGTCGAAGCAGTGGCACTAGGTGGTTTAGCAGTGGCACTAGTTGGTTTAACAGTAATATTCTGTTTATTTTTGATGATAGCTGATCCTTCACTATTTGCAGGTTTAGATAAAGTAGAGACACTCGTTCTTGTTACTCTGTTTGTAACAGAGCAATGCGATTTCGTTTTTGTGGCATCAACTTTTGTGATAATGCATGAAATATCCTTTTTCTGGTTCACGTCAAATCTGTTTGTCTCCGAATTCGATTTTCGGCTCATGGGTTTACTGCTCTGAGAACTGCTGTTGTGAATCCCAAACTTGGGAACAGCACTTTGACTTCTGGGTTGCTGTGTTAGTTTTGCCTGGGTTTTAGAAACATTGTTCGTCTGAATTTTTGTCCCAGTTGTGCTCATTGGTCTTTGACTCTTCAAATTGGCAGTTGAGGTTGTTTTGACGGTTGTTTCTGCTAACTTCTTAGCCGAAGGCCTTGTTGACTGAAGCTCCGTCTTGGTACAGGACGTTTGATCTGTGCGTCTGTGAGCAGAGATGACATATCCAGACTTTGAAGGGCCACAGACTGAAACAAGACTTGGTTTTCTTGACTTTTGAGTTGCATTTGAAGCATGGGAAGCTGGCTGTGCTTGATGGGCTTTGTGTTGGCCATTTTGAAGGCTTTGTGCACGAGTCCTATTTGCTGCATGGATTGATGCAGCAGTTTCCTCAGCTTTGTGTGGTTTCCTTGGATTTTGAAGAGAAGCAGTGCTATTGCTCTGTGTCTTTAAGACATGAAAGCCTGCCTGGTGAGCATTACGGGAATTACTGGACAACTGTGCTGGGGCTTTGGCTATTGAATGGAGGCTGAGTCCTTTTTTTGTGGATGTGTTTTTATTAACCTCTGCCAATTTCTTCACTCTCTTCACTTCTTTTACATTTGTGCCATTGATGCCACAATTCTCCTTTGCATCACCTCTCTGAGAGAAATAAAGAGACATTAATTAATCAGTCTACACTTTCAACATACAATAGTGCAAAATTTCAAGAAATGTAATTTTAACTTACAAGTTTGTCCTTTTGATTATTTTCAGCATGTTTCTTTGTAACAGGTTTGTCCTTGAGATATGGTCTTTGAGTAAAAAAAAATCCAACAAAAAAAGTTTATTCAGAACATAAACACAACATACTATGGAGGTTATAAATGGTGAAAATATTTTTATTTTTTAAAATAATGAATTACAAATTCAACAATTGTTACAGACAGAAAGATCCTTTAAGACCACCTACTTTGGATTAGGTGCTTTCAGTCTTCCTTTTGCCACCAGATATTCTGCCAATTTCAGTTTGCGTTGCTCTGTAAATGAAAGGGAAATCCATTTAACTTACCTGCCTGCATTTAATCAATTTTATAGATGTGCTAGTTTTGTGTCTTCCATATAGATTGTGTCTTGTATATTATTAATCAAATAATGATATAAATCAAATCAATATTTCATGCCCATTTCATATCAAATATGTTTATTTGATAAGGACAATGTTGTCAGCTGGTCATTATTGAAAAAATACAAAACATTTAGGGTGATGCCAGACACAGATAATATAACTTTTGTCATTTTAGAAGTGAGAGACATTATTTAATTTCTTCATGAACCATTGGAATGTCCTAATAAGGAGGTTATGGCGTAATTGACATTTGACATCTAACTCCAACTATTTTAAACCGCATTTTGCTAATCTTTTTATAATTATTGTGCTTGCAGCTTATATGAGGAAATATCTGTACTTTCCACCTTTTATTTGAATGACGTTTATCTGCATGACTGTTTTAACAAACAAGTAAAGGCAAGCAAGGACTGTTGGAAATGTTAACCTGATCAAATACAGGAGGTATTAGGTATTAAGACTATTCTATATCTTTCTAAAGCTGTTAAGATCAGGTGACACCACAAGTAATCACATGTAGTCCCCTTATAAGGCGCGCACAAACACATAATAATAACGTTAACGTTACACACATCGCTTTCGTACTGCAGTGTTTTGAACATCAGCTCATTGGTTTTCACATCAATGTTAGATGGTCTTCCAAATTATATTCTTGACATAACTAACTATAATTTAGCGGTATAAGTCAAGTCAACTTTATTTATATAGCGCTTTTCACAATACAGATTGTATCAAAGCAGCTTCACAGTATTAAATAAAATAGTACATCAGTGTTTGTTTCTGGTGTAAAACATCCACTAACATAAACATAAAACTAAACAAATGTGACTCGATAGGAACAATAAATATCCAACAGCGTACATGATGCATAGGACTAGCCTGGTGTTAGCTTATAGGAGAACGCTTTAACGTTACCTATCTTAGATAGTTTAGATACGTCTCCCTCCGTCACTGTTTCCATTGCTTTATCCGATCATCCACATTAAAATATTTCATCAAAATAAACTTTGTATTTGTTTTAACTTAATAAACGACTCTATTAGCACACAGACACAGTGTTGCTAAACCAACGTCCACCACATTCTCCCAAACAGTCGCTTGAATTTTACGGGGACACGCCCATCTCATTTCCCATTGGTTTGTTCAAATATTTGGATACCGACTATTGGTTCGTCAGTTTTAATGATTCACATGATTTGATGATTCGTTGTACATACATGTCAAATCGGCTGTCAAAACATGTTGCCATATGGCTTTATCTGTTTCAGGCTGTTCTATTACAAAACAATAATATAAGTTTACATTTAGACCTCTAAACCATGTGAAATCCTTTATATAAAAAAAGGTCAGATTTTCACACAAGATGCCTTTTTTTTATCATTTTGAAATCATACTGCATCATTCATCAGGGTTTTGCGCTCATGTATGTCAAAATATAATTTGCTATGCTGATAGTACAACAGAATTCAAATAGAATTTTTCAGGTTTCTTACAATGTCAAATATTTTCTAATTGTCCCTGATCTCCTTAAGCAGAGCAGATAAGTGACTGGAGAGGAGACATTGGAAGTGCATTATAAGTTTTCAAATGTCAGTAACCAGCAAGCTAAATTATGAATTTTACTTAAAGGGATAGTTCACTTTGAAATTCAATTTTGGTATGTTTTAGCTTACCTCAAGAGCATCCAAGATGTAGGTGTCTTTGTTTCCGCAGTAGTTTCAATTTTGATATTTTTAGGTCAAACCATTCTTGTCTGTCAGTCATATAATGCAGGTCTATGGTCACTATCTGAAAGAGCATGCACAGAGAAGTCCAAATTAAACAATTCCCCATCATAAGTACACATTGATGGCCTAAGACACAAAACGAGTGGTTTGTGTGAGAAAACGAACAGTATTTATATCGTTTTTACCTCTTGTACACTTTCCGGCACTTGCGCAGACTAAACCAGAATGCGCGCACACGTCACACACCAGGATGTGCGCGCACCCTCAGATCACTTGGACGTGGTTGTGTAGAGGTAAAAACGATATAAATACTGTTCGTTTTCTCACGCAAACCGCTCGTTTCGTGTCTTAGGCCATCAATGTGTACTTACGATGGGGAATTGTTAATAATTTGGACTTCTCTGTGCATGCTCTTTGAGATAGTGACCATAGACCTGCATTATATGACTGACAGACAAGAACGGTTTGACCTTAAAATATCAAAATTGAAACTACTGCGGAAACAAAGACACCTACATCTTGGATGCCCTTGAGGTAAGCTAAAACATACCAAAATTTAATTTCAAAGTGAACTATCCCTTTAAGCAGATATTTTTATCATGTTATTCTCCAGTGCATCATATTGCATCTGTCACGGTTTATGCTTCCAGAATTTTCAGTGTTTAAACCTACACACACCTGGTTAGGTCTTCAAAAATGCAATACATAAATAAAACATGCTGAAATATATAGACTGTGTCCGAAAGCTGAAAAATGCTGCCTTCTGAGGATACATTCTAAGGCATGAGGGCATCAAGAAACATACAAATCCAATATTAGCTTCACTTCTCACACTTGGTATCTTGCTATTTCTTCATCTGAAGGATTTTTTAAGGCAGCTGTATCTTTAGCTGCCTTTGATATCCCACAATCCTGTGCGTTTCAGTTCCTGTGAAACAGTTGAGCAAAAAACAACAAAAAACAAAGATGGCATCTGAACGTTATGGTTGGTGGTCATGAGTAAATGCTTTGACCAATGTTTTCCATTTTTGATGTAATTTCTAGTGAGAAATTACTATTGTAATTAAATGTTTGCATAGTTATCACCAAAGCGTTCTCTATTTTGTAGTCGATAATTCAACCATCACGCTGCTTCAGAAGTCTGTCCGAAATCAGTTTATTGAATTGTATTGTAAAACTTTGTGGTCCCCTGGCCTTAGGGGCAATTTGTTCTGCATGGGAGTTTTTTTGTTGTTTTTTACACCACATGCAAGACAGAAAAATACACAACATTAATAGCACATATAGCATTTAAAAATTACCTCTTCATATTTAAATTAAATAGCACATATAGCATTTAAAAATTACCTCTTCATATTTAAATTAAAGAAAACTAATGGCACATGGTAAACAAAAATTTAAATCTATTTGTCTTGGCTAAAGGGACCCATACAAAAATCCTGAGAGGAGGGTCTGAAATGCATCATAAAGGTGTGTGAGATGTGTCAGATACAGTATGGTGTGATGCAATTTCTTTATCACCTGCATATCAAACAAATCTGATAACCCAGGAAATATTTACAACCAAAAAAATGACTATGGCAGTCATTTACAACCTTTGACAATGCATTATTTTTGTTTGACCATCATATATGCCTGATAAAAAACAGTCATCAATGTTCTGTTGAAATTAAATTTGGCTGATTTCCACCGACAATAAAGTCTGTGTTGACTCATCTTGTCTATCAGTATTCTCTGCTAAATAAAATTTATTATTATCGATAATAGTGCCTAGGTACTTATAACTTTCAACCAATTCAATCAAATGATTATCGATGATCGTACATGGCACTACTGCCTGAAGAATGTTGAACTTTTTTCTCGTGTCCCATATTCTTCTACAATCTAGAATGGCAGCACAGCTGAAAGGTTTGTTTGAGCTGCGTCCTCTACTGTACAGGTGTGTACTTGCATTTCATTCAGCCTGATGCTTATTCATCACACTTTTGGTGTGAAAGTGACTTTTCATTAACTTTTTTTTTTGTTATTAAAAAATAAGCCTAGTTAGCCTATAGTCCAAGTGAAAAAAAATTACAAAAAGTTATGTAATGTATCACTTTCCGTTAAAAGCAACTAAGCAACACAATTAGTTTTTAGTAATGCAATAGGCCTACTTTTAAAAGTAACTTTCCCCAACACCGGTCAGTAGCCCTGCTGATGACTTAATGCAGAACATCTGAATTGTTACACAACACTTTTGCTAAACAGTGGAGTCGTCAGAGGGAAAGGTGGATGATTTACAGAATAAATCACACTTTACAATGGAAAAACAGGAAATTATTCATCTTCCCTTTAGTCCTTTTACACATTTTCTTGATACGAGGTTCATAAAATACCACTGATTAAGAATACAAGAATATGAATCATATTACACTGATTAAATAAATAATTTAATAGCCAAACTCAGATCATCTAAAAGAAGACCTTTCCCAAACCACAAAATAACTTGGAAAAATACAGTATAAAAAGAATCAAGAAGTTGTTACACCATCAGTTTTTCCATTAAAGAAACAAAAAGAATCTGTGTTAAGTCGCAATGTATTTCATCACTAATTTGAGAAGGACAGGAAATAACTTGATTAACAGTTTGAACAAACAGGGAGTGTTTTCTTAAAAAAAAAAAAAAAAGAAGAAAAAAAAAAAAGAGCAGCTGTCAACAGCCAAAAATAGAAATACACAGTGCAGTTCTTGCACCCCTTTTTTATCATAATCGAGATGCTACATAATTAAAGAGGCTTTTGTGTCCATTTGACTAAGCAAGATATCTTCCATGTTCTCATCAGTTTCAAACATTTTTTGGTATGAAAGCAAAAGATTTGCACAGAGGCAAAAAAGGCAAAGAAACAGTACATTTTATGAAGTCACTTCCTGAACCTGCCATCTCCTAGTTTTAGGCATCTACAATTTGTAGTCTGTACCATGTCAACCAGCATATAAAACGCACAGCAATTTTAAGAAATCACACACAAAAATAATAATAATAATAAAAAAGAAAATCATTTAAAAAATGTACAACCTCAACTGAATGCTAATTAAATACAGCAAAGAGTTCAATTCTTTTGGTTAGATTACCTCTGGTCCAATGGGAGCAACAGATACAGTTCGAGAGCTCTAATCACACACAAACGTCTTGTGCTGAAAAGTGACTCCATTTACAGTTGTACTACAACGACAAATGCTTGTTCTCTTTGGAGTTAAAAAAAAAAGTCAATGCATTATTTTCAAAAGGACAATTTTACACATACACAAACACTGCATCACATTAACAAACCTCCACAGACAACCAGCAGAAATATCGGACATAGAAATTACATGTGGATGTGGATGCCATGTGTATGAGATGCAGTGTATCTTAGTATTTCACTGTTTGGTGCATTTGACGACAGCATGCTTCACTTTTTTTTTTGATCACTTGTCGCATGGGTTCACGTAAATCAATAGGGAATTATCGAACATGCAATTAGTATGTGAAGCTCAGCGTCTCCCTGAGTTGTTGCTTACGTGGGCTGCAACGGCCAAATCGGACTCATGCGTTGTCGTATATACAAACATACACTGGCACGTATATCTCTTTCACAAACTCGCTTTCATTTTCACTCTCACACACATATAGAATTTGGTACAAATATGACAGAGCTATGGACTAACACCAAATAAAAAGGCATCCACAGTTTCCCTCATTCGCGTTTCTGTGAGCAACCTCAATAGAAAAATGACAAAATAAACATCTTCGTGTACATAGAAACGGCTCTATTCGCACAGTCTATAAAACGCCCCAGAGTCTGTCTGAAACAGGGGTCCTTTCTCAGTCCAGATACACTTTGGCTTCTCTGTGCCTTCGTCTTGCACAATGTGTTACACAAAGTCTGTCTCAGCAAACTATTGCTCTTCATAGACCCACACTGATATACTGTAATGGCTAGCGCTAAAACGGGTCTGGGAAAAAGTGCTAAATGTCCAATGGGTGTGTGCGATATATCGGTGAATTGTGTGTGAGTGTGTCAAATGGGGCTCTCGTTGTGTGTGCTGTGGTTGGCCTGGCACGTGGGTTGGCTGTTCTGTTCGATGAGGAGCGAGGTCGTCTCATCGGGGGCATCCGTGAGCGTGAGCATGTTTTCCGACGAGGGATGGGGAATGGATGATGTGCTGTTATCCACACGGCCGTGTCCGCTGTCTGGAGACTGGGGCGAGCTGTCCAGCCGAGACGCCATCAGACCGTTTTGATACTGAGAGCGTGTGATCTGGAAAACAGGAAGAGACGGAAAGGTATTGTGAGAGGTATTTGGTATTTCTTGTGGAATTTCTGAATGGATGACGGAATAAACCATATCCGTGACGCACCGAAATTAATTAAACAAAACCAAAATGAACGTTTTCATTGAGCTGAAAACAGAAACTGAAAATAAAGTTCAATTAAGCATACATAAATATCTGAATTGGGTAGTTTTTATATCAACCTTTTTATTATTATATAACTATGTTGAAATGTAAACATTTAAACGGTGGCTGTACAGTAATACAAACTTGTTTTCATTTCAAACTTAAGACAACAGGTTAAGCAAAAATATAATCAATATATACAGCAAAATGCTTTATATATTTAGCCTCCAGAGAGCTATTTTTTCTATTTGACAGCCAAGTTATGGTCATTGAATGGCTTTTAAATGTAATGTTACGTGACATTGTTTACACGCTGTTTTGTTGATCTTTTTCTGTGGTTGTAACACTGATTGAGCGATTACATGAGAGATGATACATTTTTAGTATGTTCTATTGTATCTTTCACACATCTTTAGTAGTAAAGATGATCGGTTCACGTGCCGATTGTATTTTGCTATAAAAATGACAGAATTTGAAAGCTGAGACTTTGCTTCATATCAAAAGCAATTGCGATTTTTGGATGGTCTGTGCGCTGCAAATAATGTTAAGTGAAGTTTTGCTCACGCATCAACTGAAAACAGCATAGACTAAATGAAGATCGATTAAAGTCGGCTTCTAGAACAAGAAAAGAATTTAGGGCGGGGCTTGATTCTGTCCATGGGGAATTGATTGGATGGTTGAATCGTTGTGGTTTTCTATAGGTGGGTTCTTGCGAGTGACAGGTTGTCCCGCCCTCGCGCCAGTAAACGAGAATTGAAGAAATTTTGCTGCAAGAAGGGAGGGGAAGTTATTTTGATTAAATATAACAAAGGCACATGAATTTAAAAAAAAAAAATACGGTAAAACTTCAAATAATAGCCTAGTCCCAAATAGATGCCTGTCTCTTTTACACGCCTGGTGTGGCTACAGGTTTGGATAAATAAAGGCAGGTCTCAAATAGAGGCCCGGTCTGTTTTTTAGTTTCGGGTTGTATTTAATCTTCTAAAACCCGTCAGATCGTCTGTTTAAGCCAGTCTATGAAGCAGATTGCGCACGCAAGAGAGCCCTGCCCATCTGGGCGGGAGCTGTTAGCGCAAGCAAGGTAGACAGAGTTAGCGGAGGCCGGGGAGGGAAGTGGTGGAGAGCGACAAGGTGGAGGAATTCGCCAATGAACTTGTAGTTGAGGATCGCGGTGATGATGATAGTGATGAATAGGGTCATTTTGTATCACATGATTGCAGTTGTTTTACAGGGTAGCCTTCATTCTTTCTTGTTGATGTTTTTCTGGCAACTAGTTCATAGGCTCGATGGATATTACCGGTAACTTGTATTGTTCAGCCCATGGCTGTCACATCGTTTCGTTTTTTTATGCTGCCAATAATCTAAAGGGGGTCGCACACCGCACGAGAAGCGCAGCGTCCCGTCGTGTCTATGACAACTCGAGGTATCGCACACCGGACGCGCACTTTGTCAGTTTATGGCCAGCAATATAGTTATGTTTAAGGATATAGAGACAGAGCGCAATGCGTCATAATCTGAAGACCACGCCCACCGGGGGGGAAAACAGTCCAATGGTCTCCATTGACTTTGCTTTGCGAGAGGCTGCCTCCTTGTTATTTCTTGCTTCTAACAAAAGACAGAAAAATGCCTAAAAGCTGCTGTGTGACAAGGTGTACAGCAAACAAGCTAAGAAACCCAGAAATAAGTTTTCATAAGCTGTCGACCCCAAAAAACGAGCGTTTAAGGACATAAAAGTGGATACAGGCTGGAACGAATGGGTAAATTGTGGGATCCTGACACTCAGTATGCACTAAAAATACACCACGTGTTCAGTAAGTTAAACATTTGGTCACTGGTGAGTCAAATATCCAAATGTCAGTTTTATATATTTTATTTCTGTAAGATAAACTATCCTGTGTTGCCTATTACGGTCTCCTCCAGCGGGCGTACGTTAGTTCTCAGAGTAATGAGACACGTGACGCTCTGTCTCAACTGCCTGTATCCACTTTTATGTCCTAAACACTCGTTTTTTGGGGTCGAGAGCTAATAAAAACGTATTTCTGGGTTTTTTAGCTTGTTTGCTGTACACCTTGTCACACAGCAGCTTTTAGGCATTTTTCTGTCTTTTGTTAGAAGCAAGAAATGACAAGGAGGCAGCCTCTCGCAATGCAAAGTCAATAGAGACGTTTTGATTGTTTTCCCCCGGGTGTGGGCGTGGCCTAAATACGCTCTGTCTCTATAATGGAATCAAGATCATGTCTGTACTATGTTATGATTTTACTGTACAATTCAATACAATCGTTGCTTAGTCTGCAGTCTGAATACACTTTACCTCAGAGCGTCCGTTAACTGAATGAATTGAGAATATCACCTGAAAATCCGATAACATCAGCAATTTTCATTCAAGCAGCTGATTTCTGTTAATGAATGTAAAACTGAATGTATATTGCAGCACAGGGAGAAGTCAGTATATACATTAACGACGATTTGAGACAATGTACACTCATAGAGAATAATGTGTTCGAATTTTAAAGACGTGGCGCTGCGCTTCTCGTCTGGTGTGCGACCCCTAGGCTAATTCTAACATTAACTGATCTGTTAAACACAAACACAGATTTGGTAACCTCCTACTGTCATGCTCATCTCAACACTAAATTAAAGGCCTGTCTCATATAGACGCCCGTCTCAAATACAAGCCGGTGCAGTTCGGCGATTTGGGAAAATAAAAGCCTGGGCTATTATTTGAAGTTTTACGGAAAAAATGTGTACGGATAAATTATTTACACTTAAAAACATGGTGATTTTAAACATTTTCAAAACAAAATTTTGATTTCATGGTGACTTTAAAATGAGAAATCAATATTGTGAACCCAACCCTAGTGTCCACTCCACAGACATGTAGCCGACATGATTACCTGTTGTAGTTTATCCACATTGTGTAGATGAAATATATACGCTGGCACAGCCAAAACGTGCAATTGTAGAAGCGCTAATTAAATGTCACCATTTTGGATTTCGACTTCCATATCGGTTTTGACCATTTGTGGTGCGTCACTACGCCGTATCTTTACCTTCACAAACTGTAGGTCTGCCAGAGCTCGGACATTGAAGTCTGGTGTGTACTGTGGCAATGGAGCGCTGCTGAGCTGTGTGTTGCTGCCACCAACAGACTGAGGTTCAGGGTGATCCGTGTAGTTTAGAGACGCAGATCGGTTGAGTCCGCTGATGTGAGAGGGCGAGCGGAATTCTGAAACACACACATATGATGTTGAAAAGGTGTGCGAATAAGTGATAACAGACTTGCCTAGACAATGATGATATACAATGTATATAGGAGTTACAGTGAAAAACTAACCAAAAAACTAAATAATACTTGTATCAACAAGAATGCATTCATTGATCAAAAGTTACAAAGAATGTTATAAAAAAAAAAAAACTCTTTTTCAAATAAATGTTCTTTTGAACTTTCTATTCATCAACGAATCATGAAAAAGGGTATTACGGCTTCCACAAAAATATTAAGCAGCACAACTGTTTTCAACATTGATAATAAGAAATGTTTGAGAAGCAAATCATTATATTAGAATGATTTCTGAAGGATCATGTGACACTGAAGACTGTAGTAATGATTACATTACCATCACAATACATTACAGGTTAAAATATATTAAAAAAGAAAAAGGTTATTTTAAATTGTTATATTACACAATATTACTGTATTTTCGATAAAATAAATGCAACCTTGGTGAGCAGAAGTGACTTTGCAAGATGATAGATGTGAAAAGTTGTCTTTAAAATAACTGTAGTGCAGCAGACATGCTGTGGCAGATGAACGAGACGAGTTCATCCGAAAAGAAACAATTCTGTCCTGAAAAGTTCATACGATATCAATACAATTTTTTTTCTATTTCCCAAGATTATGAAAGGGATTTTACAATCAGAACCCAACTTTTTAATTGCAAATTTGAACATTTTTGAAAAGAGAAGGCAACAGAGAGAGATGGAGAGAGCCTTGTAAACAGAGAGCCTTGTGAATCCATTTCCAGCACACAGCGCGATGATCCCGGCAAATTGCCGGGAAACTGCCAGAACGCCTTCTGTGTGAATGCAACGACCCGGGATTGATGACGCTAAAGCCGGGATCGTTCCCAGCTGTGAAACGTTATGTAATGTGCAAGTTTATGATCGAATCAGAGAAAAAAAAATGCACAGGCGTGGTTAGCTCATAAGCAAACCTAAGACGCTGCTTAGACATTACAAGTCACATCGATGACACGTGTCTTTAGGGGATTTTTACGGGTTGTGTGTGAACGCACTCTCTGATTCAGGAAAATCACTGGCAGTGTGAATAAAAGAAATAAATGAATAAATAAGTGAATAAACCAAAAACAAACGAACCCTGGTCAAATCCCGGGTCACCTTATCTGTGTATTTTCCTGAATCTCTGTGTGAAAGGGGCTTAAGCCAAAAAAAACTGCCGAAAATGAGTGTTCTCAGCTGCTGACAGTTTTGTCCTTGGGAAAGTGCTGACACTCTGAATGCACTTGTGTGTGGTTTTTAAAAGGTCAACAGTTCATGCTTTTACCATGATTAAAAAAATACTTACCTGCTGATTTATTCTTTACACATTTTTTAAGTCAAAGACCATATCAAATTTAAATTTGGTTAGAATCAAGATCAAAAACAAAAACCAACTTAATATAAATCAATAAAGTATGAAAATTAATTCATCTTCAAAAATGATATATAGAGCATCATTACAGCTCCAAATATTTTCAAAGGAAAGCAGATCACCAATACATTTATAATGTAGAGAGAGAGAGAGAGAGAGAGAGAGAGAGAGAGAGAGAGTTTAACAAGCACTTTATTATTATATGAAACCACCTTACGTCACAGATTACTGGCAGTTATTAAAAAAATTATAAAAATTAAATAAAAATAAATAACTTTATAATTAAAAATTCACAATGAGCTGATCATTTTGTACTATACATAGTACCTCATTAAAAGCGAATTCGATTTTCAGTCTTCCCTCTACCAGCCTTCTAAACATCATTTCAGGATCTACTGAAGCAAGTTGTAACCCTTTGTTCTTTCTTGTTTTCCAAATTGCAAGTTTAGCTGTTCCCGTCAAATAATTTCATAAACATATTTTCCTCCTCATTGAAAAACTATATTTCATTCCCCCAATAAACACTTTATCAGAAAAATCCTCATTAAAACTTCTAAACCAAGTCTTAAGCAAACAAAAAGGTCTTGTAATCTGTTACACTTTAAAAACAAGTGTTCTAGATCCTCCTGCTCCCCACAAAACCTACATTCCCCAACTACTGCCGGATCCAGGAGTGCCACATGTCAGTCCGTAGCTATGGCCCCGTGAATAATCCGCCACTGTAGATCAGCAGTACGCTTCTCTACAGGGGGTTTATACAGGGTCCGCCACCTGTCCCGCACGAGAAAGTCTGTTTGTAACAGTTCTGGCCATCTAGAAGCTTTTTGCCTCTTTAATGAATCTCGATGTGTGACTTTAACTGTAGTGCAGTATATTGCTTTCTTAGACACATTTTTAAAGGTCCCGTTCTTCGTGATCCCATGTTTCAAACTTTAGTTAGTGTGTAATGTTGCTGTTAGAGCATAAATAATATCTGTAAAATTATAAAGCTCAAAGTTCAATGCCAAGCGAGATATTTTATTTAACAGAAGTCGCCTACAGTGAACGGCCGGTTTGGACTACATCCCTCTACTTCCTTCTTTAATGACGTCACTAGAACAGTTTTTTGACTAACCTCCGCCCACAGGAATACACACAAAAAGGGGGCGTGGTCTTGTTGCGCTCCCATGGAGAAGAGGAAGAGTTGCGTTTGTAGAGTGTGTTTGTCGCCATGTCGTCGAGACGCTGTTATTTTCATCCCGGAGTCCAATCACCTTTGTTTGGCCTTCCCAGGGACGCTGTACTTAGAGATCAATGGTTACAATTTATGCGCATGTGCATGCATCTCCGTTATGGTAAGAGGCGTGTCCTTTCCGGGCAACGTGCGCTAAGCTGCTGTCGAATCACAACACAGGAACCGCTGGCACAATCAGAACTCGTTACGTATTTCTGAAGGAGGGACTTCATAGAACAAGGAAGTAATCAGCCCGTTCTTAGGACAGTGAAAACAGCGGTATACAGATAAGTAAATTGTGTGAAAAATACTATGTTTTTTTACACGCGAAACATGAACACGTTATATTGCACACTGTAAACACAATCAAAGCTTCAAAAACACACGAAAAACGGGACCTTTAAAAAGGTCTAGTTGAGGGATCCTGAAAGATAAAATCGAGTCTTCAACTTCACCTTCTTCATTTATGACAGGTGCAATTATTATTTCTGGAAAATCTTGACCAGTTCTCGTGTCCTGTGTCTGTCTCAGTCCTATCCAAGTCCTGCAGCTGCTTGTAAGTACATTACAGATTTCTTCTTTTAATTTTGAAACAAGACGCAAGGATTAAACCCCGTCATCTCTTGAAGTGCCTCGATGGATTTCCATCCCCTCTCGTCCAGGAGATGTCCAAGTTTCTCAACACCATTCCTCAGCAAACATCTCCTCACGCTCACCGAGGACAACAGTCTAGTCTGGACCATTGGATTGAAAAACAACGGCTCCTCTGGAGTTCAATGTCCTTGGTCACCCATATCTCGCTCCACTCTAAAAACAGTTCTCCATGTCTGCAGCAGAGACTTATAAAAGGATGGAAGCTCTGACAGGCTTACTTCCTCGAGTTACATTAAAAACAGGTGCCTATCAAATCCAAGTCCTCCTGCCCGCTTCAAAAACACACTGGCAGTTTTGGCCCATAACACATCCGTTTTGTAGAGAAGTCTCTGCACAGCTTGAATCCTAAAGGCCCGGATCCTACTCCTCACATCCACCAAGCCTTGACCGCCCTCTTGAACTGGTAGATAAAGTGCAGCTGCACGGATCCAGTGCTGTCCACACCAGAAAAAAAAACAAATGTCCTTTGTATCATAGAAATAAGTTCCTCAGGAGGCTCCATAGTTATAGTCCTGTGCCACAACATCGACGCAGCGAGATTATTGACAACCAGAGCTCTCCCCCTATAGAACAATTGTGGCAATAGCCATTTCCGTTTCAACAATTTAGCAGACACCTTCTCCAGCAGACCCTCCCAATTTTTCTTTTGAAATTGATCATTCCCCAAAAATACTCCTAGTGTTTTCAATCCGTCCTGCTCCACTGTAACCCACCTGGGAGTTGAGGAAAACCAGTACCTTCCCACCTACCAATAATAAATCCTTCACTTTTAGACCAATTAACTCTAGCAGAAGAGGCTTTTTCATATATTCCAATAGTTTGGTTTAAGGTTGTAATATCCTTTTGACTTGTGATAAAAACACTAATGTCATCTGCATACGCAGATAAAAAATAATTTAAAATTATCATTTGAATTAGGAATTACAACTCCTTCAAGATTCCTCCTCAATCTGCACAACAGGGGTTCAATAACCAAGCTGTATAATTGCCCGGAAAGTGGACATCCTTGTCTAATGCCTCTCGACACAGATATTGGTTCACTTAATCCACCACCTGCTTTCACCATAACAGAAACATTACAATACAACAACCGAATATAGGATATAAATCTGTCACCAAAAAATACTTTAACACATTAAAAAGATATTGATGATCAACACGATCAAAAGTTTTTTCTTGATCTAGTGACAGAACTCCAAGGTCAACATGATAAAACCATAGACTGTAAGGATAAAACTGATTAATATGAATTATATCCCGTAATAAAAAAAGATTATCCATAATAGATCTTTCAGCAATACAATACGTTTGATCATTATGAACCGACAAGTCTAAACAGTGTTTAAATCTATTTGATAAACATTTGGAAAATATTTTATAATCAGAACATAATAAAGATACTGGTCTCCAGTTTTTTGAGAAGTCCCAAGCAGGGTTGCCAGATTGGGTGGTTTTGCAATCTATTTTGAGGGGAAAAATGGGATTGGGCGGGTGGATAAAAATTGGGCTGGTTTCGGATCAGTTCGGCGGGTTTTTGTTGCCGAAACACCGGCACTTCAGATCCTTCTTCCTGCGACACAATGTTCAGCAGGCAGCAGTCTCTCTCACTCACTCACACACACACACACACACACACACACACACACACTACAACTCTGGCTGACGTGCCCCCTAACCTCACAACAGACCTCCCACTACCTTAAAGTGACGCATGCCAGCACCACCGTGGGGTTTTCAAACTTAGCTAACTGTCTGCGGTTTCATGACACTCTCTGTGGGTCAGCGGCAGCGCCAACACAGATTTGAATGTTGCGATATGATTTTGTCAAAGGTTTAATAGACAGACGAAATGGATCGCGTGGGTGAATCGAGATCACAGTCTTTTAAAGATGAATGGTGCAGCTCTGTAACGACACATTTCACCCTCTATTGAAACGAAAGTGGCTAACTTCTGTCAACCTCATCTATAAGCAAGGACAAAAATAAAACAATTTAATTTGAATTAATATCTATAATATTCTGTATTTTAAAAAAATCGATTTTAAAATCATTAAAAAAAAAATAAAAAAAAAAATCGCGATACCTATGTGAATCGATTTTTTCTCCCAGCCCTAATATGCATGTTTCATGTTGCCATTTGAAAGTGGGTTATTTTTTATGTCCATATATCCACTCAATGTTTTTATGTTACTGAATGCTTTTGTTCCAAGCGACTTTTATTGACAATAAACAGACTCAGCGATAGCCTAAGTTGATCGCATTATTTTCCGTAATAGTGGAATAGTCTGACTGAGGTCAGTAGCCTACTTTTGAGTTCATTTGATTGAATATTGTTTCTAAAATCGGATAGGCTAAGTCGAAAAATGGGTCATTTTAAAGCTTGTTAATGATTTCAATGTGTTTAAACGAGAAACAAGCCACAAAAAAAATTGGGCGTTTTTTTGTGCATTCTCGCGGTTTTTGACGAGGTTTTGGGCTGGAAAACCTTGCTGGCAACTGGCAACCCTGGTCCCAAGTCTCCTTTCTTTGGAAGCAGTGACAAGACTTCTTTTCCCGAAGAAAACTCTTCGGGAAGAGTTTCGCCTCTATGAAGCAACACTTCATAAAAATCTTGTCCAGTTATTTCCCAGAACTGTTGATAGGTAGTCCATCAATTCCAGGAGAACGGCCAATATGCAACTGACCCTTCTGTAAGTTCTTTAAAAGTGATTCAATTGTCCAGTGCCTCTTTCTGTTCATCCCCAAGCTCAGGTAATTGTTTAAGCAAATCATCAACACTTTCAGTATCACAGTACTCAGCACAATATAATTGTTTATAAAAATCTCTTGACAAGTTTCTCATTTCAACTGGATTTGATGTTACTGATCCATCCTGACGACGAACATGACACATCTTTCTGATTGACACTTTTTTTTTTCAAGATTAAACAAGAAAGCACTTGGAGCATCCATATCTTTGATAGTGCAAAATCTTGCCCTTATCAATGCTCCTTTTGAAAAGAATTCAGTTCTTGTTGAATCTTTTTCAACGCATCACAATGTACACCTTCATTATTAGTTACAAGATTTTTTTCCAACAACTCAATGTCATTTTGTAGAGATTTTACTGTTGTTTTGACCATAGTTGATGTATGAAATGCATAATTCTGACAAAATAATCTTATATTCGCTTTTCCCACATCCCACCATCGACAGAGATTCTCAAACAAAGGCTTCTTCAACTTCCATTCACTCCAAAACACTTTAAAACTCTCACAGAAAAAAAACATCATGTAATAATTTAACATTCAAATGCCAGTAATAATTAGATCGTAATGTCTTCTTTACATTTAAAACCAAAGTGATCATATGGTGGTCTGAAAACCCGTTTGGAAAAATACAAGCATCAATTACTCTATTATTCTTTTATATAAAACCTATCCAATCTTGCACCCCAAAATCTATTGTCACACACTTTCAACCAAGTACATTGTTTCACACCGATATTTCTTGTTCTCCATACATCTATTAATTGAAATTCATGCATAACTTTTAACAGTGTGCTACTTGATTGACTATGAGGCTCTTCCCCATTTCTGTCCACTGTAAAATCTGTTGTGCAATTCCAGTCCCCTCCAATTACAAGACACACACTATCATCATACTTCTGGATGGCATTTCTTAATTTCAAAATTTCGCTCAGAACCACTATTGGGGGCATAGACATTAACAAACACAAACATATTTCCATCATACTCAGTTTCTGTTAGTAATAATCTACCTTCAACGATCTGTTCCACATTTAAAATGTTAACATTCATGTTTGCAGAAAATAAAATAGCCACTCCTGCACTATTAAATGTCCCATGGCTCAAAGCAAACTTGCCTTCCCACCACATACCCCATTCAGTTTCATTATCCTTATTCGTATGTGTTTCTTGTAAAAAAGAAACATTAACCTTTTTAATTTAAAGAAATTCTGAAACCACTGCTAATTTACCCCTGTCTCTTCCCCCATTACTATTTAGAGAGCCCATCCTCAAATTATCCATGTAAGAAGAGAAGTATAGAGTGGGGAAAGACAGAAAAACACAGTAAAGTATAAAAATCATCACGTGAGATTTATTCATCTTGATGTCTTTGAGAAACAAATTTATCTTTTCGCAGTTTTGCTACCATTTTCTTCAATCGAAATCTTTTCTTCTTGTCCAAAGCCTCATAGCTAACCGTTCTCTGCAACAACAACAACACTGTCGCAATAAATTTCTCAGCGTCCGGGAAAAAAACAGTCACATCAACAGTCTTACCAAATGTTGAATCTAGGAGGTAATTTACCTCTTGTAAAGTCTAAACTTATCCTACTATCTGTGAGCCCAGCCCATATCAGAAATCTCGGAAAGCGTAGGCTATCATCATCTCTCATCTCTGTATCACAACTTTCTTCATCCCTTGATGCATGTATCAACATTATCACTTGCCACGTCAACATAAATCTGATTACTCACATCATCGTTCTTTTCACAATTTTCACTTGATTCTGTTTCAGCAACCACATTCTCATTTTGACCGTTCTCAGAAACGCTTTCAGCCCGTTTGACTAACTCAATTATGACTAACATCCCCACACTCAAAGCATTTCATGCTTCCCGTGTTTGCATAAATCATGTATGCCTTTCCTTCATACAACACTCTAAAAGACACGTCTAAATTCGGTTCATTCAAAAACATGAACACTTGTCTTCTGAAAGACATTAAGTTACATGTTTTAACGCTTCATTTTTACAGCCGAGTGGAAGCGTTTTTATCGCGCTAGCAAATTTTCCGTAATGTGAAAGCCCTCGCTCAATTTCATCGTTCGGAATAAATGGAGGAACGTTATAACGTTAGATACAGTTACCTTCGTAGTTGACGCAACCAGCGGTGAAACAACAACAAACTCTCCAGTTAACGGTCGTAACCACAATTCCATTAGTTATCAGGCGGCTAACTTGATTGAAACTCTTCCTTCACAAAAACGACCACAGCTTTGTTCATACGAGAAGCCGATGCAATATTCTCGTGCCCGATCTCCTCTCCAACAACAGCCATTAGAACATCCTCCAGTCACACCGGTCACAGGAACACACCTGACGCCGTGTCGAAGGGAAACAGGTGGCGCTACCCCTACGAAGAGGGACGCCATCCTGATCCCAATCAAAACTACACAAGTATCTCACACAAGTTTTTTTAGTGCAATTTTCCACCGGACAAAATTGCGCTTGTTAACTCATGATTTCTGTTCTGTGCGCACCAATCTTGCACTTCTATCTACTCCTCAACCAGACCACCTAGAGACTTCGGGTTTTCGGCATTATGTTAAGGAAGGTCTAATCTCGGGAACGCACAAAAAAAATCCAGGAAAAGATTTACTATCTCTTAGTGTTGTGATCCCATGAGGTGAGAAAATTGCGCTAAAACACTCACTGAGTTTTTATTACTTGTTTTTTTTTTTAGAGAGAGAGAGAGAGAATGCCATGCAAACACATTCATCATCACTACAAGGTGGTAGTAGAGAGGTTAAGAGGAGAGAGTTAAAGTTTCACCCAAAAATGAATACAGGGCACATCAAATATAAGAATGCAGGAACTCATGGAACATACACTGTCTTTCAAAGCTTGGGGTTTTACGATTTTTTGATTGTTTTGAAAGAAAGCTATTCAGCAAGGATGCATTTAATAGATCAAAAGTAACAGTAAAGGCATTTATAATGTTACAAATGATTTTGATATCAAATAAATGCTGTTCTTTTCAACTTTCTGTTCCTCAAAGAATCCTGAAAAAAAATGTATTATGGTTTCCACACAAATATTAAGCAGCACAACTGTCTTGAGCAGCAAATCAGCATATTAGATTGATTTCTGAAGGATCATGTGACACTGAAGACTGAAGTAATGATGCTGAAAATTCAGCTTTACCATCACAGGAAAAAATAACATTGCAAACTAAATAACAACATTCAAAAACTAATCCTACCAACCCCAAACTTTTGAACACTAGTGTACATATTTATAGTTGTTGTTGTAATGTGTGCAAGTGTGTAAGAAAGAATACATTATAATGTGAAGAAACACTTGGCAAAAGGATAAGGTATGCAGATGTGATGGACATCACACAGATAAAGACAAGCTCCACTCAGATAGCGCCACCTACTGGCCCATTCTCAGTACAGCAGCACCACAGTTGGATAGTTCACCCAAAAATAAAATATTTCATAATTTTATTATTTCAAAATTATGTCATTATTTATTCCCTCTCATTGTCCTGTGTGAAATTATCTCTTCTATCAAACACAAAAGAAGCCATCTTGAGGAACGTCAAGCCCCAAAAAGACAAATTAAAGCATCCACATTTTGAGCCTTACATTATTATTGCAAAAAAGACACAAATTTAATTTGATATTCACTGAAAATGCTTCTGCGTATAATTTGTGCTTGCACATATTCATTATATGGACTGCTTTTATGGTGCTTTTTGTTGCTTGAAAGTGCCAACTTTTACATTTATAGAAAAGAGCTGTTTTTCTGCTAAACATAGTTTGTGTCCCACAAAGAAATAAATTCATACAGGTTTGGAACATGTGGGTGAGAAAATAGAATTTTTATTTTTAGGTGAACTATCCCTTTAAGTGTGTTCAATTATTAAGGCTCTGCAGGGTAACAGGTGTATGAGAGGAATTATTCAACTCCAGATCTGTTCAAATGATCAAATCTACGATAAATCTAAGTATTATTAACTTAAAGAGCATCTTGCAGGTAAAAAAAAAAATCTAAATGAATATATAACCGTGTATGAAAATACCATATGAAAAGATAATGCAGGATTTAAAATGTTTTAAAACGACATAATGACACCAATTTAGTAGATAAAGTGAGCGTTTCTTTGACTGCTCGTACAAACCGCTTTTTTTTTCAACATCGCGTCATTTTACGTCACACAAGGGAGATGTGTGCTGTGCTCTGCCGCAGCTCAGTGCAGAGTGGGTTGGTATTCAGTAAGAGCGGTCGTGAGACAGTGTGTTTTCAGTAGTTTTTGTATTTCAATTTATCATCGTCATGGTAAATTTTTTTGTTTGTGGAGCTTGCAAAAACTCCAGCCTGTCAGGACATCGAGTCCACCGGTTTCCTAACAAGAAAAAGGACGGTGCTATCTTTCGTGCCTGGGTGCGGGTTGTGCAGGTGAAGAGACGGGATTTCTCTTCCGCGTCGGCTTCTGAAAACGCGGTCGTGTGTAGCGTTCACTTCAGATCGGAGGATTATCGTCCCGGCGATATGAAGGAGTTCAGCATGGGATACCGAAGTAAGAACCGGGTGAGACTCAGAGCTAGTGCGGTTCCTTCAGTGCACGCATCTTCGGGTTCTCCCGCTGGATGTAGGCGCGAGCACAACATCAACTGGCAAACGCAATGTAAGCGGAACGAAACTGAGCTAACAGTTACTCGTTATTGTGTTTGTGTGGACCGTTTATCAGTTTGGACCAGTGCAGCGCGAGCCTGATCAAGCAACACTGTAGCCTAACTGCGAGATCCAGTAAATAAAGAATTCGCCACTGAAGTAATAACATCGCTGCGAGATCTAATTAGTGAGAAATATTCACATTTCTCCGTTATTAACGAATCAAACAGCGCTGACGTGAAAACCAGGAATAAACATTGTGCAATGAATGAACGAACTATCCAGTGTCCATAGATCAGCAACATTCACCATGGCTTTACTGTAGTAACACTAACTGCAATCATGGAAGTTTGGCATTTTCCACTAAGGCCCAGTATGCATCCACCTCCCTGTAACACTGACTTTCCTCAGCTGTAAACATTGCCTCGCATTTCCCACACAAGCACCTATGGAACAAAAAATGTATCAGGAATAAATATCTCTCTGTCTCTCCATGAGAAACTGCTAAGTTATATCACGTAACGATAGTCTGGGCGGATATTAATGAGCATGACAAACGCCTGATCAAAGCTTAGTTTCTGTTATTGTAAGTTCCAATATGTTCTGTCTAACATTAATCCTGGCCTGTCCCTGCTCTCTTGGCAGCCTAGCAGGCTCATAATTGTATGGCTGTGGTCCATCAACAATTTCCTCAGCGTCCGAAATGTCATTGCAATCCATATTTCCCTGTTGTTTGAATCGACCGCTCTCCCTCGTTCTACGTCACGACTCTCGCCCGTCACGCCCATTTTCAGATGCGGAAGTAAAATTTTCTCACAAAAACGACTCCAGAAGCCACTGTAGCGTATTTATAAGTTTTTTTTAAAGAAAATCTAGTTCCTACATTATTTTTCTATACATTGACTTGTTGGGTCTTCTAACCTGCAAGTTGCTCTTTAAACGTTATTGATGTCTGTAAACAAAAACCTATCTATTTTGCTATTCTGAAGTGATAGGAGAAGTAGCAAAAGGCTGCCCCTTAAATAGCACTTGAAGGTTATTTCTGCAAAAACAATCACTGTTAATCAGTCTGACCCTTCCCTGTCAGTGGTTAGAGCCCCGACATGCCGGCAGTTACCTGGGAAACGAGAGAAGAGAGAGCATCTCTTAAGAGACAGGTGACGAGGACGAGACACACTCACTGGGAGCGAGAGAGAAAGACAGAGATTGATGGGACATATAAGACAGGGTTGAGGGAAGAGGGAAGTACAGGTAGAGGGAAAACACAAGAACACACGCACTACCGTTCACAAGATTGGGGTCAGTGAGATGTTTTGAGAAATTAATTATTTTATTATAACAAGGATGCTTTAAATAGATCAAAATTGACAGGAAAGCCATGTATAATGGTGCAAAAGATTTCTATTTCAAATAAATGCTGTTCAACTTTCTATCCATCAAAGAATCCTAAAAAAAGATTAGAGATTAATTTCACTCTTAGAAAAAAGGTTCAATGGGATTCTAAATAGAACCCACAGGTTCTTGGCTCAATTTGAAAGAACACTTTAAGCCCAAAAAGTTCTAAATAAGGAAATATTTTCATGTTTAATTCATACAATTTAATCCAAATTTAAAATCATTTAAAACAAAATTAATCCAAATTAAATGTATAAAGTGGGCTCCTGATGGGAACCCCTAAAGGTTCTATATCTGAAGACCTGACAGAAACACTTTAAGGTTCTATAAAGCACCTTTTCTTCTTATAATATATTTTTTTGTTTATTTATTCCTATGGTTTATTTCCAGTTTTAAAGTGATTTTTAAATCCTGTATGTGGGCTTTTGAAGGTTTTTTTTTCTTTTTTTTTCTTACCATTGTAATGCCTTGGTGAGCATAGGAATTTTCTTTCAAAAACGTCAAAAAAAATTGTATGAATCCCAAACGTTTGAACGATAGTGTACATTCATGAGAACATATAGAAAAACACCAGCATGACCTCTATTATAAATAAAGTGTTAATTGACCCAAAAATGGATATTTATTTACTTGCCCTGATGACAATCCAAAATGGACTTACAAACTTTCGTGGAACACAAAAGGAGATGTTAGGCAGAACATTCACGCTGCTCTTTGTGTGAGGAAAAAGTCATTAAACCCTATAAAGCCTCCTCTCCATCACAGCTCTCAAATCTCATTCGCATAGATATAATTATGCACATGAAGATGCATTACATCAGGATTAACATCTATAATGCCAATTGAAACTGGTGGAATTGAAGGTGGAAAACTCGAATACTACGGCAAAGCAGATTTCCAGTCACTTCGATTTTGGTCTGTTCCTCACACAAAGCTATCGTATGGATTCAAAATGCTTATACTGTGGAAGTTGTATGAAATACTTTTATGATGCTTTTTATGTCCTTTTCGGAGCTTCCCATTTACTTCTATGACAAAGGGCAACATCCACATTCAGCCAACAATCTCCTTTTGTACACCACTGAAAATCATACAGGTTTGGAATGACATGACGGTGAGTGACTGTAAATTATGACAATTTTCATTTATGGGTGAACTAAACCTTAAATGAACTAAGAGGAAGCAGATGGCCACTAGAGGGCGATGATCTACAGCTTTTTCAGAGCTCAACAAGTAAAGATGGGTGGCCTGGAAAAGTCCCAGTATCCCACATGAGATAATTATAATTATGAGTGATTAGTGGCAAAGCCAACTGTTGCTTTAAAGTATTTTCCCATCTGTTGTTGAACCCTTTCATAATGTGGCCTTTACCATAATGCACACACAGACGCACAAACAAGACCACCTACTGTTCATCTATGCACAAATCCTTAAGGATAGTGTGTAGGATGTGATCTTTAAACAGACTAACCTGACGTCAAGTCACTTAATATATGAACCCACAACTTTGAAGGGGTCAGTAACACAATATGTTTGTGCATGTAGGTAAATCAAATTTTAGAGGTTTAGACTGTCCTATTGATTCCTATTTTGAAGTTGTTGATGAAAAGAAGTATGAAAAGAGTCTTGGTTTGCATGCATTTCTGATGTATGTTTTACTTTGTGTGTGTTTGACTCACCTAATGTTGGAGCGCTGAGAGCCATGACTCCATAGAAAGAGAAAGGTCCAGTCTCGAACTTCATGTTTTCATTCCCAGCCTCCACCTCCACACGGCCCTGTACACAATAGAGGAAGATGATTCTGGGTGGGTTTTTTAAAACAACCATTGCATCAAAAAATAATAATAATAAATAATAATAATACAATTGTGATATGATATCAAAAAATGCATAAATCGTAGGTTTAAACAAAGTAAAAACACCATTATTTTGAAATATTACAATTTAAAATAACTGTTTTTTATTAAAATATATTTTAAAGTGTAATTTATTCCTGTGATACAACGCTGAATTTTCAGCATCTTTATTCCAGTCTTCAGTGTCACATGATCCTTCAGAAATCATTATAATGCTGATTTGCTGCTCAAGAAACATTTCTTATGATTATCAATGTTGATGATACATGATACTTTTTAATCAGAAGTCTTTGTTTAAAAAGGGGAGGATTTATTTGAAATAGAATGTCTTAAATATCTTTACTGTGACTTTTGATTAAATGAATGCGTCTTTGCTGAATAAAAGCATACATTTTTTCAAAACTAAATTTACTGACCCCAAACTTCTGAATGGTAGTGTACATTCTGATGAAAATCTGCTCGGTTAAAAAAAAATATTGCTGAAACAAATACAGTGCTCTTTTCAATATTTTGACAAGCTAAAAAAAAAAGGTACTGTACAAAAAAAGTAGTACAAATAGCTTAATGCGAGAAAGTCAAATTAAAGTTACTAATCACTGAAAATCATGTCTTCGATTGAAAGTCTGCTGATGAAAGTATGTTTTCATTGCATTGAAATCAGAAGCGTGAACATTTTTCAAAACATCTTCCCTTTTTGTTGTATGGAAAAAAGGGTTTGAGTGTGTGAACAAATTATAGATTTGTCATTTTTAGGTGAACTAATCCTTTGAACGAATTGAAGACAAAGTAGAGATGAGATCATACCACAAGACTAGTTTCCCAGAAGCACCACCACCTAGGTGGACAGACACATAAATGAACAACTAGCTTTAGACTGAGAAGGCCCTGAGAGGATTAAAACGATAGGAGTGAGTGAATGTGAGCTCTGGTCAAGAGGAATGTGAGAACTGTAGCACAGTAAATCCACTGAGACAACAATGATGCTCTGAGAGAGGGGGCCGAATACCACGAGTGACTGACGTCCACATAATGAGGTGCACAATGCAGCGTGACACACACACACACACACACAGACTTCCCTTTGCGAACATCAAGGTAGTGAGATTGTTTGCAGGGAGGGGACTGCAGCAGCTGCATGAATCCCGTTTTTCTGGAAAGATCAGATCAATCACGTTTCACAAATATGCAAATTGACCTTACAGAGAAAGACCTACAGGACAAAAAGTACAGACACACAAACATCAGAAATGGAGAGAAGAGATCTTTAAATAGATCGTCCTGACTGTCATTGTGCCACTTAATATGCAAATCCACGACTGTGAGAAGGGTGTAAATAAATGTGTGCTGACAAAGGTAAAAGTTCACATTTGTCCTTTATAAACACACTTAACAAGCACATCCCACCTTAGGATGTCAACAATAAACAATCTCGCATATCCAGTTCTTACAAATACAGTTAAACACCAACTTCACTAAAGGACCATCAAAGCCAATATTTGTATTAATAAATAATAGTGAAAATAATAACAATAAAACAATTATTGTCTTTTGTTTTTAAATAAAACACATTTTTGAGTTTTAATTTAAGAATAAAAATACAAAAATATTGACTTTTATAGCCAATTCTGGAATTTTAATTATTATAAATGATTATTAATAATAATGATAATACTATTTTAAAATAAAGCCAATTGTTTTTAATAAATAGTAGTAATAATAATAATAATACAAAACATGACTTCTATTGTTTTTTAAAGAAGCCAATTCCTGCATTTTAATAATAATAAATTATAATACTACTACTAATAATAATAATGCAAAAACATTTATTTGTTTTTAAACGAAGCCAAATATAGCATTTTTATATTGCAAACTTTCGTCAGATTTAACCAACTCATTTGAATATTTTTACCTCATACACACAGTGAGCCTTTAATGCCAGGAAGTTGGGCTATATGAATAACAGAGGTGTTGAGAAGAGGTAATGTTTGTTTATATATACATGTGTGTGTACGTGCAGAAGGCCATGTTGAGTTGCTTCACTCAGTAACCTCCTCTCAGCGTCAGTACAGTCAATCATTCACAAACATAACGTGGGTGGCCAAGCACACATTGTAAAATTACTATGAGTATGTTTAACAGCTCATTGTTTGAGTAACTAACAACAGTGAGCACAAGCAAACATCTTCAAATATTTGTGTACAGAAGAGACAATCACAGCCTCTCTTCCTGCCATGCTATAAGTCTCTTCATCTAGAAGCAGAGTTAAAAATAGGTATGTGCAAAACTATATATATCCAAAATCAATTAGACGGTGGTTTGCCTGAACAATTAGACGCTCTTGAAGATGTCCTGTATAATTATGCTGCTTTACAGTTACTCCAACAGACATACACCACCAAGCAAGCAGAGCCCTTCAGTACAGTGACCAACAGATATTTAACAGGCCAAATAACTATAAGGTTTTGTTTCATAAAAATATCACAGCGCTCACAAAAATGAAGACCTACATATTACAAATAATAAGAGCTTTAAATCACAGTGGATGATTCAAAGCCTGAAAAGTAAATCATCTAAAACCCTCACTGAGAATTTGCATAGATACATCTTCAAAGCACTGCCGTTAAAAATATTAAAGCTAAATCTCCAGTCGTGGACCTCAATAACTGACTACTCCTGACCTTTCACATAAAGCTTGCCGCATGATATTTCAAGCTTTCTATATCTTTCTCATGACTTTGAGGAAAGAAGCCTAAACGCTGGGTTTCGGTTCATTTTTTCTGCAGCTGAAAATTTCGACTATTAGGGGGCAGACCTAGTTTTTAGTTGAAAACGGTGTGGTGTAAACAGCCCCTTAGCTAAACTTCAGATTAATCTTGAACTAAATCTTGTTTTTATATCTGGGGCCTCATTTATAAAACCTTACTAAAAGTGTACGTGTGCCTGAAAGCCAAAAATGGCAGAACCTGCGCAGAATTCACTTTATAAATCCCAGTCAGCAGAAGATTGTGCGCACATGCGTCTCCACCCGAAATAACCATATATGGAGCTTACAACGCCTAGTTTTACTATGCAGATCCTCATCTACATATCATTTGCATATGATTATTCATCCACATGATAACTTAAACGTTATCACGTGGATGAATAATCATATGCAAATGATATAAACGGTACAAGAAACATTACATTAATACAAATCAAGTAGTTGTCTATCCTTGCCTTGTTTTTGAATAGCCTACATAAATCAAATAGTGTAAAATACATTTCAGAGAAAGTTTTTCTCAATCTTTTCCACTTGCCGAATTGTATTTTTAATTGATTTATATTTTTAATGGAAACAGATAGGCCTTGGGCATTATTTGCACAAAACTATTTTCTCAGACAATCTGGTATTATCATGATAAGCAATTATCTCTGTGGTTAAAACATTAAAGCACGCCACAGGAAAAGTGTTTAAACACAATCGCATCCACAACAAATATTTCTAATGATTGAATTTAAAAAAATGTTGTAACTTCAGTAATGATTTCATGTTTAAGTGTTTAACTCCATTCATTTGAATGGCATATTTAATATAAATGTTTATATCAGAAGTATTTTATTTATTTAAACTGTTATTTGCGTCAGTTTCACTAAACGGCCAACGCGCTCGCTGCCGCGGACATTTAAGAAGGAATGGATATTTGCTTCAAGTGACAGGCTTGGTGATTGAAATTGTATTTGTATAATCTTTCTGTATACGTTTAATTTTCTTTAGATTTTCTGTATAAAAGTGACCAAAAATACATTTAACTCCAGCTCGCCAACGGTGTCGCCAAAGTGCTCCATCTCCAAAACGTTCGTACGCATGGGTCAGAGTTTGCGTGCAGGTGCGTAAATTTTCCCGTCAAGTTTTTCTTTATAAATCCCACCTTTTGCGCAGGAACTGGCGTACGCATGTTTTCAGCCCCGTTTTGTGCGTACGCAAGCTTTATAAATGAGGCCCCTGGAGAGAGAAACTAATTGTGTGGATTTAAAAAAAATTTAAGCTAAACTTACAATTTTTATTGACTATCTAAAACCTTCATTTTAGACAAAACAAAAATAAACATCAAAAAGGTTCGTCTTATCTTTACATTAGAAAAATAATATTAAAAGATACAGCTATAAAAAAAAAACATTTTGAATATATACAATATTTAATATTTATTTTCTTCATCTTATGTTTTACTAGTTGCTATGTCTATTTATTTTTCTTGATGTCTGGTCTTCAGATTGTGCCAAAACGTTAAGTTTAAAGGGATACTTCACCTCTGGGAAGATGAATGTGTATTTAAAATAGGTCATTTAAGTAGAAGAAATGTGGAGAATTATCTTTCTAGACTGAGAAAAGCCAGAAAATGTATTTTTGGCTTATGTGGATGAAAGACAACAACTCCCAGAATGCACTTGCTTCGCTGCCTTAGGAGGCCACGCCTACCGGTAAGAGTGCGCAGATGAAAACAACAAAGCTAGCCTACGTGATGAGTTTACGAGGGATTTAGAGATCGTCCAAGATGTCCGGGATTCGGCTTTTGCGTTCTACAGTCGCCATTCATCATGTTAACTGTGGCGAGCAGGACGAGGCGGACGGCCGCGGGAGAACAGCGCGAGGCCGGTGGCGTGATTACTGAGACGCGCCGGGTCTCGCATCTCTCACGGAGGAGCGGGAATTTTCTTAGCAAGGGTAAAGCGTACATCAACCGATCACTTGTTTAGCGTTCATGTAAACACTACAGTCAGATTCACCAATCGGAATTAATTCAGTTAGATTGAAACGAGAGGTGTGCATGTAAACAATGAATGGCGACCGCAGAACGCAAAAGCCGAATCCCGGACATTTTTAACAGTCTCGCCCGCCGGACAAGTCCGGGAAAAGGAAGATGGTAACCCCTACTTACTCAGCTTTCTCCACAGAACAAGAGCATGCTAGCTTAGCTTCCAAAGAAATACGGCTGATACTGTGTACATTCTGTGAGTGAGATCCCACCCTCTATGGGCGGGCTGAAAATATGCGGAACAACGCCATCTACTGGCTGTAGTCTTTAGCCTCTGGACAGAAAATCCTCCGATGACGCAAAATGACGATTTTTGCGTCATCGGAGGATTTTTTCCAGACAAAAAATACATAAATCTCTCGTCTCAGGGGGATATGAGGGTGGAAAGCATGGTAATTCGAAAATACTACAGGTTTTCTACTAATACAAAGCTTAATGCTAAATCCTGAAGTAACCCTTTAAGTTAAAGTGCAAATTGGAAAATCAACGTACTCTTTTATTCCTCACAAACTCCAAGTCCTTTTAGGACATACGCACCGGAGCGCAATAGAAGAAGTGATGTGGATCTTTAGCACAAAGCTTGACACCTCAGAGAAAGCAGCATTAACATTTGATGAAGGTCAGTCAGCTCGCTCTCAGCTGGAGGCCTGGCTGGAGGCCATCTTCAACTGGTGCCAGGAAAGAAAGGTCTCCATGTTGGGAATTCTACTTGCAAGCACACTCAATGTATTAAATAATAATCATCATAATTCAGCACATCCTGCTTCCAACACACACACACACACACACACACACACACACCATTGAGCGGCTTTAAATAATAAATAACAAAAAGCCACACAAACAGATGCCCGACATATTTAACAGCCTCAAACTGCTGCTAGTGTGCTCTTCATAATCTATTAATGAATCTCCTTCCCGCTGTGAATAATCTACACCAGGTGAACTAACTTCAGACATTTTAACCGGAGAGCTTGAACTAGACAAGTTAATTCCATGACAGTTCAAGAAACAAAGTTCACACTCTCAGAAGCGTAAATGCCAAAAAAGAGTGTCAGAGTGCCCCTATTATGCTTTTTCAGATTTTAACTTTCATGTAGCGGTAATATAACTGTTTGTGAACGTAAAAGTTCTGCAAAGTTTCAAAGATTGAAGAGTCTCTCGTAAGAAAGAACCGATTCTGAACTGCCTGAAAAGAGTCGTCAGTAATTCCAGTCTTTCTTCCATCTCGAACCTACGTAGGTCTGTAACAAATTTGCATAATGACAGCAAATGGTCTTTTGCAGTGTATATTATAAAAAATAAAAGTGCTTTTTTTATTTATTTTTATCTTGAATGCATGTAAATCTACTGTAGGAGACCTCCAAAACAAACCCAGGAACCTTTAAACTAACACAAATAATATTTTTTGTGATATTTTGTGGTTCCCCGCATTTATTTTGTGGGTTATCATAGTTTTGAACGTTCATTATAGAAGAAACAATGTGTGAGGTCTGAAATTCACCGAATCACTGAAAGGTTGAGGTGTGCATGTGATGTTTAACCATCATGAGCTGAATGGTCTAATGATTGTTTAGAGGCCAATAATAACAACAACAAATCCGAGAAAGAGAGAGAGAATGAATGAAGGAATACGTGATGGATGATTGTTCCACTGTGGGAAAAAGTACAACTCTGCACTTAGGAAGTCATCTGGATTTTGCATGTGAAAAGCTCCAAAAATCTGAGATGAGCTTCATCCAGGTGATAACAATTTATCACAGAGTAAAATCACTAAGCTAATGGATGGGAAAGCGTGTGCAGACATATTTTTCATATTTAAACCTGCTTTATTGGCAATAACCTCCATCAAATGCTTTTTATTGCTCCTTCAGTTGTGCAACACTTACAAGGTATTTTGGCTCATTTCTTTATACAAAACAGTTGCAGCATATTTTTGGGATGCCTTTCTTGAGAGTTTTTTTTTTCTTTTCAGCTCATGCCAGACCATTAAAGAGGACTGAAGTCAAGACAAGATACTTTTTGTCTCGAAAAAAATCAAAACATACAGAAACAGCCTCTTTTTTAATGTAGCTTCTGCGTTTTGAATTCTTTCTGAAGCAACCAGCACATCTACATGCATCAAAAAGTGCAACTTCTTTTCTTGAATCTTCAAGAAACTTCAAGATCAACTTTCCTCTCTTATCTTGAAGGGAAATTAAATTGGGACACAATTGCCCACATCAGCACGTATAGCACTTAGTTATTAATCTTTCTGATAAATGTTTTTCTCATCTACACTATTGTTCAAAAGTTTGGGGTCAGTAAAATTGAATTTAAAGAAATTAATGCTTTCATTCAGCAAAGAAGCATTACATTGATCAAAAGTGACAGGAAATGCATTTATAATGCTAGAAAATATTTTTCATCAAAGAATCCTGAAATTCTTTCCACAAAAACATTAAGCAGCACAACTGTTTCCAAATGATAATAATAGGAAATGTTACTTCAGCAAATCAGTATATTAGAATGATTTCTGAAGGATCATGTGACACTGAAGACTGGAGTAGGCTAATGATGCTGAAAATTCAGTTTTGTCATCAGGAAAAAATTACATTTAAAAAAAAAAGAATAATAAGATATTAAACAGATTTTATATTTACAGCATTTTTGATCAAATAAATGTAGCTTAGGTGAGCATAAGAGACTTTTTTCAAAAACATTTTTAACCGACCCTAAACTTTTGATCGCTAGTGTCAAAACTTCTACATCTAAAACCAAAACCTTCTTTTGAGGTTCTCTGAAATAATTTCTGATAAGGCCATAGCGCACAACATAGATGATCAGCTGGGCTGTTCCCAAACATCATCATATAGCCCAGATAAACTCTTTTGTAAGCCAGCAGTTCTGTTGAGTCAATTCTTCAATTTTAGCATGTGACGACACAAGGCAAAGCCAACCACACGCTCATGCTGCAAGCCAAAGCCTGTTTTCTTAAACCGCTTAAAACACCTCGTCTGTCCAATTGGCTGCAAGCCGTGACCCAGGTAAGGATCAGGCCATTACACCGTGCCTAACCAGACGCGATGCGATAAGATTCCAGCGATAAATAATGTGTCTGTCCCAAGCGGCAACCTCCCTGTCTCTCTCTTGAAACCAACACGGCACGGAATTAAACGGCAATTCATCGACTGGCCGCTTGAGGCTGGCTGCAAAAGTGAGTCAAATCTGCATCTACCTCATGTTGAAATTCCCAACTTTACAGCAGAAAAAACATGTTTACAGCCTGGAGCAAAAAGTGGCTTTGGTCTAATTTTGCCCTTCATGACAACTGTGAGGGGGGTGAATTTTTTTATAACTCATCCGTTTAAATTATATTAAGCCTTAAGTTTCTGCATTCAAATCGGTTCAAAATCAACCGCCAATATCTTCCACCCATAGACAACTTGATAGCGTCGAGCTAGGTGGGCGTGGTTTCCGCACCAGGCTCCTCAGCTCCACCCACTTCCCGCCTCTTTGCCTATTTTCCTTTATCCGAGAGTGACGCGCTGCCAAGATGGCGATGGTCGGCTACACCCACTTTAGGTTTCAAAATCGGTCTTCAGAAACCTACGGGTGACATCACGGACACTACGTCCATATTTTTTTACAGTCTATCTATGGTCTGTCCACACTAGACGCGAAGTGACTGCCAGATGTGTCAAAATCAATTAAAACCCACAGCCAATCAGAACAGCATGTGGGCGGAGTCTCACGGCAAGTGCACAGCACCAGAGAGTAATCTTGATGGCACTCGCAAGAAAATGGATAAGTAGGCTACATAATCAAATTCACAAATATTACACCATTTAAACATTATTAAAAATACATAGACTACTGAGTTACTAAAACAATCTTTGTCAAAGAATACACTTGTTTGTTCACAGTTTAAACGTTTTTGTTTCCATTTGTTTAATTTCAAGATCTGAGGTGAATTATCCATTGTTGCTTTTACAGCCTCAAAGCTGGAGCACTAAATGATATTCAGTCACATTACACGCTTTTAACATTAAATAAAGCACATAAACAGTACCTTTGATTCTCATTGCCACAGTTTGTGTTTGTTGTTCCAGCGTGACGTCGCAGAAAAATAGAAACAGTTTCTAAAATAGAATCGTTGCGTGTCGCCGTCGCAGCTGGTTAGGACAAAAACTCTGATTAAAGGGTAACTAAACCCCTGGTCAGAGCCTGACTCCACCCACTGGCAATATTTGAAAAATGCTGGAAAAGTGGGCAGAGCCCAGCGGAGGGGGGGCGTGCATCTGATATGCGTCTCTCTGTAGGCAAGGGCGTGGTTAGCTGGTACCCTCTGACGTCAGAGGACACCACAACTTCCAATAGGAAAATTCAACTGCAGTAGCCACCGTTCAACCTGAAGAGGGCAGCACTGACGTTTTTACACCATATATTGTAGAATTAAAACAATTTAAACCCAAATGTCAAAAAAATTACTTGAATCAATGAACAGCACTAATAAAGCCCCAGTCTTACAGATCATTAACTAAAAAAAGTTGTTTTAGGGTTTAGTTACCCTTAACATGGAAAAGATACCTTTTTTTGCGGCGTCGCATCGCATGTAGTTAGGACACGGTGTTAGGCGTTAGTTTGAGCCGTTACCTGCAGTATGAGGATGAAGTAGTCCACGGGTTTGCCGCGCAGGTAAAGGTAGTGATGCGGCGATTTCTTTTCGTTCTCGTTGAACTTGATCTCCTGGATCACATCAGGGTGTTTAAGGATACGCAGAAGGATTTTCTCTGATATCAGAGATGGACTGAACAAATTAACCTCTGCGGAGACACAGGCGACAGAGACAGAAACAGACAGACAAGAGATGTAAAATCTATAGACCATTTTGCTTAATTTAAGATGCACATTGTCTTACTTTTTGAGAAACCTGAACTGTAACACTTTACAATAAGATTAAACATGTTGGTTTGTGGTACTTTACAGTAGAGTTTCATTTCTTAACATTAGTCAACTACATTAGGAAACAGGAACTAACAATGAAAAATTCTTAATTTAAGGGTAAGTTTACACGACAACGATGTATTAAAAACGGAAACGTTTTCCCTTTGTGTTTTCCCGTTTTCAAAAGTTAGATTTTTAAGGCCCTCAAAACGTTGTTGTCATGTAAATGACCAGAAGAAAATGCATAAAAAGTTTCCATTTTTTAGTTGAAAACGGTGTCATGTAAACAGCCCATTAAGGTTAATTTAAAGGTGCCGTAGAATGGATTATTTTATTATTTTATAATGTTTCCTGGGGTGCCCTTATAATGTTAGTATGTTTATTAGATCAAAATTTGTTATAATTTAGAAATAAAAGGCATATTTCCTAGCCTGATTTCATACCCTGATCTGGACACTCTGTTTGAAGGGGCGTGTCTGCTGTGAGACTTCAGTGTTGTTGCCCACTGCTGTGATTGGCTGACATGCTTGCATATGAAATATCTGGCATTACATGTAGAGCTATCTGGAAAACATTTACTATTACAACGATTATACGTTTTTACTATTACAGCTATCGGGATTAACGAATCATGAGAAGTTTTTTAAGTATTTAGATCTATTCCAGCATTGAGCAGATGACAGCCTGTCGATCGCGTGAATGAAGATCTTATCACTGCAACGCGATTTACTGATGCATAAACAGTGTTGAACGACTTTGAGAGAAAGATTATCTGTCTGGACTTGAACAATTACACATCAGAAATTCACATAACCCACTGGTTCTCCAGAGGCTCGGATGAAGGAGCTAAACAAATATTTTTGTGTTCATTTGTAGTTACATCCAAACACTGAACAACTGCCATGCTTCGTTCGCTCGTTTGCAAGCCACGATGTCTCTCGAGGAAAAAACAATATCGCGCTGGATCTAGATAACACAGTGTAAATTATCGTTAATAAAATCACTACTTACCGCTTGCGGGAATATAACGTTAACGTTAGTTGAAATTGCACCCTTCGTCCGTTTGAGACGCCAAGAGAAGCCTGGCTGCTTGATATATGTTCCAGGTTAGAAAAACAGTCCGTGGTGAAACGGGCAGAGAAACTAACAACTTCGAATTAAACTGTAGCGGTATCCGATTATAGATAGATTATAGATAGATCTGCCATTTTCTCTATGATCCTCGCTTGTTTCTTCACCTGCAGAACTTCCGATGATTCGGCTGTGCAGTTTCGCCTGGCACTGAGCATGGGCTGGCTTATGCAAATATTTAGAGGCGTACATATTAATGATCCCAACTGTTGCGTCACAGTTGGTGTTATGTGGAGATTCACTTGTTTTTCAGGGGTGTTTTTCAAAAACGAGATTTAAATAAGAAAGAGAAAACTATGGTGTTTGAGACTCACTGTATGTCATGTCCATGTACTGAACTCTTGTTATTTAACTATGCCAAGATAAATTCAATTTCACATTCTAGGGCACCTTTAAACATTTACTAAAATATTATTAAAATCAAAAGTTGCATCTGTTAATATTATTTAATGGACCTGAGCTAACATGAACAAACAATGAACAGTTGTATTTGTATTAACTAACATTAATAATAATAATAATAATTAATACTGTAATAAATGCTGATTGTTAGTTAAAGCATTAACTAACAGGACCTGATTATAAAGCATTACAAATGTAACAAATTGAGCCAACAAGGTAAAAGTAAATCCATGCCAGTATTCAAGGCTTTTTTCATGGCAAAAAACTGGGTAAACATTACAAATTTTAATCTCGGTTAACATAAATTTCTACACTGCATGCATAATTATTATGCAAGTCAATATTCTGATCATATTTTTTTTTTCCAAGAACATTTTAACAATTCCAAAACACATCAATCTTAAAACTAATTATTCATTTTGTATATAATCATTTAAAAGTGATATATAATTGTTGACTAGGACAGGAAGTGAAAAACGCCTTATATTCAGATGTGCATAGTTATTAAGCAGGTTTTCAATAGGCCAAAAAAGGCAAGGCAAGGTACACATACTGTTACACTCAGTCTGGTGATTGTTTACCTGTTGCTAGGAAGCGGTGAGCGGCCAGTAGCAGCTGAGGAGAGATCTTGACTTTAGACTCACTCTCGTGTTTGAAGGCAGAGAAGTCTCGCTTGTTCTTATTGTGAGCCACTTTCTTTCTGTTGCGGTTATCAGCTGCAAAAATACACACAAAAACTGATATGAGCAGAACACTGAGGAATTTATAACAGAAGTCAGATGACTTAATTCCTCCAACAACAACAACAACAACAACAAAAAATCACATTAATTTGGTACCATGAAAACTCCAACATCATGAACATGATGATATGTGCTTTTCTCAAAAAATGCTGAGTGCATGTCTCGGTCATTTCGTAATCACACGTGAAATGGTGTGTGTTGCAGCACAGCAAGAGGAAGTCAAATGTATGTGTGTTGGAAAACTGAGATGTACAAATGCTGTGTGAATTTATTTAAAGAAAACACTAAAAACACGTTCACTAGACATTGTCCACTCACTGTAGAGGTCAGACTCGTCCAGGATTTCTGATTTGATGATCTCCTCGATGACATCTTCCAGGGTGACCAATCCCAGCACCTCATAGAACGGATCTCCCTCCCCCTCATTATTCACTTTCTGAACAATCGCCAAGTGTGATTTACCTGCAGAAGATTTAATTATAAGCGTATTTGTGTTACTCTTTCAATTAACAGCTGTTAATAAATAATGTAAATAATACACTGAACAAAATTATAAACGCAACACTTTTTGCCCCCATTTATCATGAGCTGAACTCAAAGATCTAAGACTTTTTCTATGTACACAAAGGGCATATTTCTCTCAGATATTGTTCACAAATCTGTCTAAATCGGTGTTAGTGAGCACTTCTCCTTTGCCGAGACTATCCATCCACCTCAGAGGTGTGGCATATCAAGATGCTGATTAGACAGCAGGATTATTGCACAGGTGTGCCTTAGGCTGGCCACAATAAAAGGCCATTCTAAAAATGTGCAATTTTACTGTATTGGGGTGGTCCGGAAATTACAAAATAATTTTGTTCAGTGTAATAATAATAATAATAATAACAATAACAATAACATATTCAGTCAAATAACACTCAAAGAGCTTTAGTATTAAAGGGGTCATCGGATGCCCATTTTCCACAAGTTGGTATGATCCTTCAGGGTCTTCATGTAAAGTTTGTAACATACTTTGGTTAAAATTCTTCAATGGTTGTGTAAAACAACACGCTTTTTACCTCCTCAAAAACAGCTCTGTTCACAACGACCCGTTTCGGTGCATGTCTCTTTAAATGATAATGAGCAACTGCTCACCCCACCCCTCTTTTCCACAGGGGGTGTCGACACAAGACGCGTAAAGTGCTGCCTTGGCGGATAGTATACAAATGGCTGAGGGTGGAAATATGCTAATAGGGGACAGTCCGTCAGTGGTCGTGGGCAGAGCATGAGCAATATGACATCATACTGCTCAGAAAATCCAAACAGCTTAATTATTAAGAGAGTGAATGGATTTTTTTCATTGTATGCTGGTTGTGTCCACACACTACAAAGACAAATTTATATGCAAACACCATTTAAAAGTGAATTTTGCATCCGATGACCCCTTTAAAGCAGGAAATACATTCGCTAATAAGAATAATCAAGCAGTAATTGTTTGATATAGCTTTGCATAAAGATAACATTGTAATATTATATTGTACATTTTATCATTTAATATACTTAGTTATATTATATTATCATTATCATTCATTCTTTTCTGCAAATGCTAACGCATTTATAAGATTTAAACAGAGCCTGAATTTCAGCATGGGATTGCAGGCATTGCGCATAAATTTAGACTCCTGCAGTTATCGCGATAAAAAAGCAAGAAGTTCCTGTAAACATTTATAGCATGTTAAATGAGTAAATTAATCCAAGCAGATTATCAGAGAAAATAAGTCATTTGAAAACTTTCTGAGATGTAATTTCACAAACAGTGTGAGTGATGCAGCGGTACCGTGTCTCTTTTCTCTCTCTCTCTCTCTCTCTCTCTCTCTCTCTCTCTCTCAAAATGCGAAAAGATCTTTATATTACATCACCCCATAGTTGCGTATGCACTGCAAGCGAGCTGCACGCTGCGATACAAGACTTTCACTCACAAAACACTCTCTGAGAGACTCTCAGCCAAAGCGCACACACATAAAGCCACTCAGCTTGCTAAAATTGAGTTATTTTTTAGGCTTATTGTGCTTAAATGGCCAAATACACACAAAAAATGTCAAAATACCTGTCTTGGTGAGTATTCACATTCAGACTGTCAGTTATGTCTTAAGTGAATGAATGTAAACAGCTAAGAAAGAAAACGTGTGTGTATCAGTATACTGGATCCATGCATTAACTCTTAAAGTGACAGCAGCCTAATAAACCTGCTGCTGTCTGTCAATGTTAATCAAACAACAAAAGAAAAAGAGACAATCACTCACTCCTCGACTGAACAACCTTTTCAGCTTTAATAAGGAATAATTTATATTTAATCAGTTAAGGCTATGCAGTTATTTTATATTTAATTATTCAACTTCTGTGGTATTTCTTCCTTGAATACTGTTAGACCTACCTGAAAAACGTACAGTGCTGTTTATGTATCTTTATTCTATTGTATTTATTTGTTCTTGTTTTATTACTGATTTAAAGTTTGAAATCAAGCTTCCTTGTGCTGTCTAAATGCTATTGCAACAAAATTACACCATTGTAAAAACAAACACAGAGTGAGCAAACGCCCCCCCCCCCAACTCCACCCTCCAATTAAAAAATCCCCCCCAAAAAGAGTCACTTAAGGGGGGAACCCTTTAAAGTTTACAATCATATAACAAGGTATTTAATTGGAATACCCACAGTAAATGCACATAGTGTAGCCTACTGTACGCTTTTGCTCAATTAAGTGACAAACGACAGTAGGCTACTGTAGCGCACCGCTTACTATATCTTGTTTCTTTGTAAATAGTGTCATGGACAAACAGAAAGAGCTAAGGGTTCACACAGTTTATAAGACGTCTATTGTTGCCATTCAGCACACAAAGAGCCAGGAAATCCTAAAGCGTTTGCTCATCAAAACAAAAATCCAGGAGTTATGCGTAGACATAACACCCTGTTGCACTGACATTAGGAGCCACAACAGTGAATTGCGAAACATGATTTAGCATCTACAAAATATTTCAACTCGTCTTGTCCAAAACCACAAAAACACTTCCTATCTTCTACCACAGAAGTTTTGACTGCAAATGTTTAGACAAAGTTCGGGGTCACTAAATTCAGCAAAAAATGCTTCAAATTGATCTAAAATTACAAAAAAGACTATGTTTAAAAAAATATATAATTTCCATTAACCTCCTTTAGAATGTTGTTTTAAATCAAATTATCCGGAAAAAGTCACTTTCTACACTTCATTAAGCAACACAACCATTTTCAACTAATAATAAAAGGAATGTTTCTTGAGCATAGTACTATGGGGTGTGTCCAAAAACATGGTAGTAGAATGATAGTTGTTTTAGTGTTTTCAACAGATTTCAAAGTCAATCAAAGACAGCATGGTATTACCATGGTGCATATCTAAATCATATTGTGCTATACCAACATGGTACCACATCTAAACAATGCATGGTAATACCATGGTACTTTTCAGTTAGCGGACATGGAGTGAAGGGTTAAAGCTCACCGGCTTATCTTCCATCTGATTGTTTGTAATGTGACCGGATGTAGCTAATAAAGCCTGTGCGGCACATGCAGACTAAACAGCCTGTACTCGAGTGATGCAGAAGATTCTGGATCCCTGATTCTACAGCAAGTGTCTTTGCTCGAGATAAGCGTAAAGTCAGTTCAGTGCGTTCGTGGAGCAGATCTCCGGCAGCAGACGTCTCTCAGTGGGTCTGCACTGTGCTGCAGAGGAACAAATGAGCCAAAAATCATGACGACACAAAAGAATGAAGTTTCTCTTCACGTCATGTACCAGTGGAACATTCTGAAAAGCTTAGTTTGGCTTAATGTAAACACTGTCTACTGCCAAAACAACAATTCCAATCAAAATAAAAATACAAATTTTTCATGACCCTCATTCTGAACCTGCTCAGAATCATCAAACGCTCCGAACAAACATATAATCCTCCAATGCGATCTGGAATGCCATTAAAAATAAACTGACCACTTCCTGACGCAGTTGTCCGAATAATGATGTCTTGCTCTGGAGGCAGTCATGTGACGTCACAGATCCCACAATATCCAAACAAAGCTTGGTTAAATAAATTCTTTGTTTATAATGAGAAGGACATTTTAAGCTATGAAACTTGCAGGATGTTTTAATGGTACAAAGAAATAGAGTGAGAAATAGAGGTGATGGATGTACTAGAACATTCAAGTGTCCGCTGCCAACAAATGCAGGTTTTCCTAAAGTACTTTAGTTCAAATCTTATTTAATTTCATATATATATATATATATATATATATATATATATATATATATATATATATATATATATATATATATATATATATATATATATATCATCCTCTGTACTTTCTACATTTCACAAGCCAGTTTTTTCTTGCTGAGTCATCAGTCTTGCTCGCTCCCTCCCTCTCTCTCTCTGCATCAGTAAACACTCACCCACTGACACACCCTGTACCCAGCGATCTACCTTAACAGCCTCACCTGAAAGCCATTATGTATTCATTCATATAGTCACACAGGATACACCTAATCATTCTTACACATTTTAAAATAATATAGTCAGTACATGACATTCTTCTTAGCAAAACCTTTCAAAAGTTTCAAAAGAAATTAACTCTTTCCTGCGACACTGAGGGAATTTTCCATCATTTGCAAGACAACACTTCCCCGCCATTGACGGAATTTTCCGGCTTTCCGTGTTATTCGGTAGGGGCCGCTATTATGCAACTTCTGAAAGAGGTTCTCCTGATCAAAACACAGGCGAAAAATAAGCAGAACCATGGGACATAATCATTGCTTTTGCAAGTCTTTGGGGGGAAAAGAAGAGATTTTCTCAGCTTTTTGTTCAAAATATTACTTTTTTAATGAAACTTTTAAGGTTTGATAAAAAAAGAATGCATACTTTTTTTCCTTTTCTTTCTTTCTTTCTTTCTTTCTTTCTTTCTTTCTTTCTTTCTTTCTTTCTTTCTTTAATGTTGTTGTTTTTTTGGTTTGTTTGTTATATTTCATGTTCAGATATCATACAACAAAATATTCTGGGGGCATTAACATTTTTGTGAAAATAGTTAATACTTTTATTCAGCTATAGGATGCATTAAATTGATCAAAAGTGACAGTAAGACATTTATAATGTTATCTATTATTCAAAAGAGTTCTGAAATGTTTTTTTTTACAATTTCCAAAATATTAAGCATCACAACTGTTTTCAACATTGATGATGATAATAAAAAATGTTTCTTGAGCAACAAATCAGCATATTAGAATGATTTCTGAAGGATTATGTGACACTGAAGACTGGAGTAATGATGCTGAAAATTCAGCTTTTCATCACAGGAATAAATTACATTTAATATATTCAAATAGAAAACAGTTATTTTAATAATGTTTTGCAACGTATAAACTAATAAACATTATTATACTGCAACAATAGTAACAATAATCAGATGTCAATGTTAAAAGCTGTCTGTGTCATCATAGTAGATGTTCTGATATTTGATAATTAGCCTAATTACTTTCTCGAAAATACAGCAGTATTTTAAAGGAAATTTATAAACAACTTTGATTAATTTGTAATTTCAATTACCAACTTAAATTGAATCACATAACATTAACATCTAAATCAGAATGTTACATGGGCCGATCTTGCTTGTCAAATATATAAAGGTGAATGGAGTTGATTTAAACTTGTTGGGTCAATTGATTGATTCGCTCACACATCTAAATGTATAAAATCAGCCCTGACTGTCGATTAAAAGGTGTTACAATATTTGAAAGGAGACAGTTAGGAGGAGGATTTCTGTGATGCTTGTAATGATCATTATGTATCCTGACAAATCATGACATTAAATCATTTTTAACCTGCAAAAAAATATCTTTCGAAGTCTTAATACATATGCATCCGAATGTTCTTACACTGAAGACTTGCAAAAAGAAAAATAATGCATTGAGCAAGCATGTTCACACTGTTGTGTCCCACAGAAATTGCGTTCTGCAGAAACTGGACATACCTGATCTCATCCAAATGAATCATTCAGCTAATCTGAGTCATATGCAATGAAAGACACCAATGTTTCTTTACTCAGGGGAGAAGTAAATTGCATCTGTAACTGCACACGCCGACTTAGTTTTTTGTCATCTGCAGTTTCACTGGGGTTTTGTTTCTGAAACGCATCTCAATTACTTCACATATATAAAAAATAGGGCTGCACAATTAATCGAATTTCTAATTGCGATTACGATTACGGATGCCACGATTACGTAATCGTTCAAAGCCACGATTACAAAAGAAAATTCACTCTGCGTGCGTGTGTTTAGAGCATGTTAGGCTATGTTATGAGAGGCGAATCACGACTACTTAAGAAAACCCAGCACAATAGGAACTACCAGGCAGTGACGTAAGTGTACGCTGAAATAAAAAGTCTTTCACCTCAGAAAAAAGGACGGTCCTTTCCTGTCAGCGCACACTCTTCAATTGCGGCGGCGCACACTCTGTATCGCGTCACTGTATATAAAGTGCAAAGGAAACTATGACCATGCAACTTCGTTACGTTGTAAATTAGTAAATCTAATAGATCTAATAAGATTAGTAAATCTGTGCGACAGAGAGTCGCGTGGTTATCCTATCAGCACAAACGTTAGCCTATTTTTACAAAAACTGCTTCTACGGGGCCATAACATAAGATATAAGGTAATGGAGCCTTTTATACATTTTCGTGTTTCTTTAGAAATAAATAATGGACAAATTGAGTCTTTAAACGCCTCAGATGTAAAGTTATTCACTGTCAAAGTGATCTCATTCATTTTGACTCACGCCAAAATGAATGGGAGTCAATGGAATGCTAACAGCAGGTGATGTTCTGCTAATCAATGGCGGCGCCCGGGGAAGCTTCAGTTTTTTCTGAAACATTGGCCCCCTGTTCACCAGGAGCAGTTTCCATGTTTCATTAACAGTTATTGTTAGTATTGTGTATTCACCATGGTAACTGTCATTTCCATATTAACCCCAAAATGCCACTTTATTTTCACTTTGTGTTATTTTTTATATTTATAAATGACTGTGGTGGCTCATACCAACATTGTATTAACAAAAACTAGTTTGGGACTGCTACTTAATAGCATTAGCATAGGCCTAATGTTTATTTATTAGTAGTTTTTACTATTAGTCATATTCTTACAATTTATGTGTATGTTAATTAAAGGGGGACAGTACTTGTGTGTATGTTAACAATTTTTGTGTAAACATGCATTGTAATATATATATTACATATATATATATATATATATATATATATATATATATATATATATATATATATATATATATATATATATATATATATATATATATATATATATATATATATATATATTGAATGTAAATTGTGATAATCGTAATTAATAATCGCAATTACAATTTCAAGGGAATAATCGGCAATTATGATTTTTCTCATAATCGTGCAGCCCTGATAAAAAATAATAAAAAATGTCAAAAATACAAAGATAAAATGTTTTCCATTTGACAAATACATTTTAGCAAAAACTTTAAATCAATTCGCTTTGAATAAATCATTAAATAATTATGTAAAATGCATATATATACATTAAATAAAAATTGAATTTTCTTTTTAAGTTAGAACCCCTTGACTTTAAATAAATCAATAAAGTATATATCTAAACTATATATCGTGTTAGATTATGCTCTTTTTCTCTCTCTCTTTAGGTCTCCTTACACAGAGCGACCAGGTGTCTGTAATTTGACTAATTAACTGCTGTTAAAAATGAACCTGAGACGTTGTTTGTTACACACACCCTGACGAAGGCATGTAAAGCCGCAACGCATAGGTGTTCCTGTCACCAATTTTAATGTTTAAACCATGAATAAAATAAAGGCTTTTTAACTTTTTTCAACATAATTCGAGTGCCGGAGTTCCTATATGTTCTTAGAGCTTAATTATCCCAAACAACCGAGATTTCACACCCTGTGCAGCACTTCTATGGCATTCTTTGCTTTGATAAATCAATAAACTGGTTCTAATCTAGATTAAATGCATTTGTATTTGTATTTATTTTATATATATTTTATTTATTCATTTTTCAGCTGTTTTTCTTTGTTGCAGTAATTCTATCTTATCCAGATATAGTCCAAGAAATGTCTATAAAAATTCAGACCCCCCCCCCACACCATCACACACACACACACACACACACACACACACACACACACACACACACAAATATCTCTTGATAACGTTTGATCATTTTTCTCAGTTCAAAAGAAACCAAATTACACTTAAAAATTGTAGTCTGACAAAAAATAAATAAGATTTTCTAGAAAATTGCATATTTGTGTAACAAGTCCTCTTCTCCTTCCTCAACAGAGCCGTTCCTCCTTGGGATCGAACAAGCACAAACACACAGTGTATGCTCGGTCAGCACTCCTAATCAACAAATGACATGACAGGAAGTGAAGGATAGGAAGAGAGAAGTATTTGTGACACTGTAGCCATGAATGCATTCACAGAGAAACAGAGACCGTGATCCAACTAGAATACAGAGAGGCTTATGACATGACAATACCGTCAGAGAGCTGGCCAAATCCACTTAGCAACACTAATCACAGACCAAAACAACAATGTTTGACAGAAATGTGTCATATCCTCTTTCTCTGACTGTTTTTTTTTTTTTTTGTATTGCACTTATATGGGGCCAAAATTCTAGTGGCGTCAACCAGGAAAAAAGACATGGGTCTTGCAAGAAATCCAATGACTAAACTCATTGTAAACAAACTAAAAATGACAGAGCGCTTTTAGGAATCAGCCATTCATTGTGGGTTTTGCCCTGATTTTCCCCCTTACACATTCACACATGCAATGCAGAACCAAAACCATTTGCCAGAGGACCACAAGGTAGACGGCAACCCAAACACTGGGCGGCAGAGGCAGAATGCCATCTTTGAGTACTGAAGCTGATGAGGAAAGAAATACAAAGATTTGGGCCATGGACAGAGAGTGAAGAAAAGACTTCTGCTTAAATGAGAGGAAGTGCTTCAAAACGGACAAACTCATGAGCTGAGCGAATAGCATGCATATCAATACCACCTTGTTTTCATTTAATGAATCTAGTAGCCAGCCGGTAACTAATATATTACCTTGCCTGCCCAATTCAAAAGGAGAGTATGAAAGCATGCGTCTTAGGGCTTGACTGATCCCAGATGAAGGATGTCCAATTTCTGTGGTCGTGGCTCCTAAACGGTGGTTCTACGTCGTACAGTGAGAGAGGTTCAAAGATGGCAGTTTTTACACTGTCTTGCGACCAAAGATCGCCTGCGATAATTCTCTCACAGTGTCAGAAATTTAACATGATCATCTCACAGTGTTTTTGCTGCTATGACCTACTGACTGGCCATTAAAAATGCAACATGAAATGGCGGATTGATCAACGCGACATGGCGTTAAAACTTAAAACTACTTACCTCAAAATCTATTTCCAAAACCGGCATGCCAAGTTGCCAACCTCTTTTCCCTAGCCTTTACCGCATCCATATTCTCTTCTTTCACTTCCTTCTCTTTTGGAGTGATTCAAAATGTGATTCATCTTGCTCTATTTGTTTACCATTAGCGCATGCTGATGACATTTTATACTTCTATCGTAGCCTACGATTCAATAGGTGTCATCATCGTACAGTCTACATACATGTCGCACCCAAGTTTATTAGATCCGTGTGATTTGTAATGATCTTAGGATTGCTGAAATCGCACAGTCTGTAGCAGGCTTAAGGTGCATGTCTGACATCAACAGAATCATAAGTCTGATTATTACCATAACAATCTCAAAGGTATCCACTGCACAGAGAAACCAAGTTTAATTAACAGTGAATCCAAAGATTTTTTCTAGCTTCTACATTAAGAAGTCATGTTATCAGTTCAAATTCCTTTGGTATTATCGCCTACCATAACCATTGGTGACTATCACTTCTACTGTAAAAGCAATCGGGCTATAATACGTGTCAAATCGGTCTTGTTAAATTAATGTGGCAGGGATATTAACACAATAACTAATACTACTAATATTAGAGTTAAGAATTATCCTGGACTACAGGGAATCAATCAGACTTTGAATAATTGTAATTAATATGCCATTTTTGGTCTGGCCATGTTTAAATCACAGTTCTGCACAGTTTGTGCAATAAAACAGTCCAAGTTCAGAACAATATAGTCGCAAATCAAAACCTGCTGACAGTAAACTCGCACAAGCAATGATAAGATAGCAGGTTTTTCTCCATTATTAGTCATTGTTATTGTGATGACAACAAACACATGTGATTAGTCAAACAAGGGCCATTTGCATAAAATGCTTAGCCTAGTCTTAGACTGGTCATAACTTTTTAAGTCAGTTACATGAAAAGGTAGATTGGTCTAATTTGAATCTGAAAAGTAAGACTGATAACTAACTACTAGTTGGTCAGACTAGTTCTTTAAGGGATAGTTCTCCAAAAAATGAATATCATTATTTACTCACCCTCACGTCGTTCCAAACCTGTAAGACTTAAAATTCATCTTCAGAACACAAAATAAGATCAATGCTCTGGCGCAGAACCTGGAAGCGCTGCACTGTGTTTACGTGAACAGAGAAGCAGACTGACATTGAAGAGAAGAGATTGCTGAATGAAGTTTGTTTAAAAGTTGATTGTTTTTTTTTTTGCACACAAAAAAACTCTACTTACTCTCGTCACTTCATAACATTAAGGTTGAACCACTGGAGTCACATGGACTATTTTAATGATGTCTTTACTACCTTTCTGGGCCATGAAAGTGGTTATAAAAGGTCAGAAAAGCTCTCGGATTTAATCAAAAATATCTTAATTTGTGTTCCCAAGATGGACGAAGGTGTTACGGGTTTGGAATGACATGAGGCTGAGTAAATAATTACCAAATTTCCATTTTTGGGTGAACTAATCCTTTATGACACAGTCTTAACTTAGCAGCTATGTTTATGCAATTGGCCCAGCGCTAGCTTCAAAATGTTAAGTATTTTAGGCAAGGCTTCAGGACCAAACTACAAATGTCTGCTTAAACAAACTTTCCCAGAGTTCCTGCATTCTCATGGCTTGCTACTAATGACATCGCAATTGATTATAGTGGATTCCTGTTATGTACCTGGATTGATTTATAAGGATTTTTAAATGGTCTAATTGTTTCATTTTATGAACGTGGGATCCTCGGTTGTTGTGTTTAGTGTAAAATTATGTCTTGTGTTAATCTAAATTATTGATGGATGCCATTAATATGGTTAAAAAGATTATACTGTATGTGGATAATTGTTGTTAAAAATACAATCTCAATGACGTCAATATAATTAGGCTAATTGTTTAAATAATGGGTGGAGGATTAGATTATATAAGAAGGCCTGCGGGCAGAAACATGTTATCCCTCTGTGAATAATGTAAAATAAAGTAACAAAAAAAAAAATCTAATTCTGAGTGAGGATCAGAGTATTTTGAAGTAAACTGAAATAAAGCTCAAATTAAATATAAAAATTAAACTAAACGAAAATTAGAAATGTTGCCTTGGCAAGTGACAGAAATAAGTTTAAGCTCAAGCACTAAAATTACTAACTTGAAATAAATAAATACTAAAACTTTAACTGAAATAAAAATAAATTAAAGCTAAATAGTGATAGAATCAACAACATAAAAAAAATGACAAATGCACATGACTAAAATTAATACAAAAAAATTACATAAAAATGTAAATACAAACTGAAAAATATTAAAACAAAAGCAAATTCGCAGTTATTAATAAAACCTATAATTGTGTATAAAGAACACTAAAATAACCCTGCTCTTTATGACCAGTGTTTGGAGGGGCAGGATAATTTTCAGGAATGACATCACGCACTGTTGACTTTATTAAGAAAGGTCAATTACGATTTCATGTCGACTTCATGAGCTTCAGGAAAGCAACCTCCCAAAGAATGTGTGTGGAAGAAAGAGAGAGAAAACAAGAGAAGAAAGAATGCCAACAACTGACCTTGACAGTCAGTGGAGGAGAGAAAGGCCCATGGGGAGAGAGGATGCATGTTTTCCAACCTGATAAGAGCGGGACTAATTAATTAAAAATAGATAGTTTCTGGAAAAGGTCTCTATCTGAAAGTGACATCACTGCTGATACACGTCCCTCCTTGCTACACCTGATGGAAACCTCCCTGAGACTGACAATGAGAAATACTGCAGGAAAAACAGTGTGTGTCACTGACAAAGATTTACCAACCTTTCTTAAACTCCTCCAGCATGGAATCCAACTTGGTGTCGTGAAACACAAAATGGACCGGATGGTTGTAGAACTTGGTAATGGTCTTCAACGTAGTGCAGTCATCTGGATCCACAAACGCCAGGTCTTTCACAAATAGGATGTCCATGATATTGGTCCGTTCATCCTCATAAACGGGAATGCGCGTGTATCCGCTCTCCATGATCTCCGACATGGTGTTGAAGTCCAGGATGGCGTCGCTGTTGATCATGAAGCAGTGGCTGAGAGGAGTCATGATGTCCTCCACTGTCTTAGTCCTCAACTCCAGAGCTCCCTGGATCATGTTCATCTCCTCTTTCACCAGGTCATTGTACGGTTCGGTCACCTTAAGCATCCCCACCAGCTTCTCTCGGTTGTAGACGGTGCCAATCTCCTGGCCTAGCACGCAATCCAGGAGTTTGCTGATGGGGAAGGACAGTGGAAAGGTCAGAAGCATGAAGAACTTGGTGATGTGGATGGTGTTGGCACCCACCGCCAAGCCGTGGCGAGAGCAGAGCGCCTGAGGAACGATCTCGCCGAAGATGACTATCCCGATGGTTGACGCCACCACAGCCCCCAGACCCGAGCCGATGAGATCATCGAGCAGGATGGTCAGCGTGGTGTTGACCAGCACGTTCCCGAGGAGAAGCGAGCACAGCAGGTAGTTTCCTTTCCTCCGTATGGGCTCGATCTTGCGCGCGTACTTCTTCTCTTTATCAGTGCCACAACTCTGCACAATCCGCAGCTCCATGGGGTCCAAAGCCATGAGCCCCAGGTTTAGACCACTGAACATCCCCGAGAGCACCAGGAGGCAGGCTATCAAGATGATCTGGAACCAAATGGGAAGCAGCGACTTCTTCATCTCCACCACACGCAACCTTCCATCATCATCTTCCAGCAGGTACCACTTCCCATCTTGGTTGTGTCTGATGCACAGCGCATATTCCCTCTGGGACTCACTTTTCCTAAGTGCTTTAATTTGGACCCACAGCAGCCCAGAGGTGCCCTGGCTGTTGACATTCATACTTTTACTGATGGAGATGTCTTTGGTGAAGTCAACACAAGTGCTGTTGATATCAGAGCTTCTGCCCTCGCTCTGATCCACGAACTTAATCTGCTCCCAGGTGTCATTGCTGATCTGCAGTCCGTAGAACCTGAGCTGGATGTCGCTGTCCTCGGATACCTGTATGATCCCATCATCGGTGGTCGTGGCAGGCTTGACGCTCCTCTCCAACCGCATGCCGAGGATCCGGCTGTCGCTCCCCCAGGATTCCGCTCTAATCGCACAGACTCTACTCCAAAATAACAGCATTAAAGTTAGCGTGTACCCTTTCCAACTGCATTCTGTCGCCATGTTTGTTTCACTCTGCGGAATGAGAGTTGACGTCACCTATTCATTTCACACGACCACGCCCCTTCATTAACATATCCTCCGCGGAACTCCAATCAGCGAGTGGTTCGTCACCTTATGAGGAAGAACGAGCCTTCTTGGGTTTGGTTGTTAAGGAAGACCGGGTTTTCTGTGCTGTTAAGGTGGAGCGGTTTGTTTTACTGTCCCAAACTCTCATTACGTCTGAAAATATGAGATAATACAGTCTATAAAAAAATGGCTTTTTTTACGGGAAAGATTACTTGCATAGACCAAGGACGCATTAAACTGATCAAAGCAACAGTCATATATTTATAATGTTACAAAATACTTCCGTTTCAAATAAATGCTGTGCTTTTGAACTTTAAATGAACTGTTTCAACATTGATAATATTACGAAATGTTTTTTGAGCACCAAATCAACACATTGATATCTGAAGGATCTGTGAATTCAGGTTTGCTATCACAGGGGGAAAACAGATTTTAAAATAGATTAAAATAATAATTGCAATATGTTTCACAATATTACTGTTTTTACTGTACAGCCTTGATGAAGAGACTTCTTTCTTACGACTCTAAACTTTTGAACGTTGGCGTATATAGCTTACAGTAATTAACGTAAATTTAAATATACGTTAGGAATATATATTGCATTACACTGTATTAATGAATGTCACAATACAAAATATCTTTATTGTTTTAAAAATCGTAAATCATCGTTCATCTTTTTGTATTAGATTTTTAAACGAATTAGTTTATATGATAAAGTATTTATGTGTGCACAACTATGTGTAAATGTGAATGTGTGTATGTTTTTTAATGCTTAGGAATTGAAAACGTAATGAATTAGATTCCCGTTTTTATGGCGCCATCTAATGGACAGAGATGTAACTGGCTTGATTAAAATGGATCAACATGCTTTAACCAGCAGATGGAGCCATTAGACCGGGTGCAAATGAACACTACCAGAGCCATAGAGAGAACTATTTCTCTCTATGGCTCTGAACACTACTACAACTATATCACACATTGTGATATTAAAGGGATAGTTTATGGGCCCCATTGATTTCCATAGTATTTTTTTCCTACTATGGAAGTCATTGGGTGCCGTCAAAATTAAAATATCTTCTTTTGTGTTCACTGGAAGAACGAAACTCATACTCGGCCTAATGACAACATTTTAATTTTTGGGTGAACTATCCCTTTAACACGGATTAAAATACTCACTTTGCATGAACGTATACTAACCTCCTTACAGGAATCAATTTTGATATTAACCAAGCTTTAAGTAAATGTTCTTTATTCCAAATGATTTTAATTAAATTTAGTCTGTACATGAGAACTGGTTATGTTAGACACTCCTTTAAAAGTATGCATAAATGAAGGTCAGAAAGAAAAGAAAAAATTGTGTTTGCTACTGTATTGTATATATTTATGTAGTAAATTAATCAAAAATCAATACAATATCACCCATAAATTTCATCAATATTAAAAGGGCATGCAAATCAGACAAAATACAATGTGGTCATCATATGGACAAAACAGATGCATGTTGCTGGATTCAAATACGGACACCGTTACAGTAAACACAAGAACCTGAGGTAAAACTCATTACTAACCAAAAGTTTACAACATTAATTAGAATTAAAGGCAATCATAAGTTAAAATATAATAAAAAAAGATTAAAAAACAGCAACATCATACTCTGAATCAAGCCAAATGCTCTTTGTAAACAATATATTTCAAAAGGTTCATAGATTGTGCGTCAATAACAAACAAAAGTATATAATAAATTAACCTCTTACTAAATTCTGAGGGGAAAAAAGTGTGCAGACTCATTATCTAAACTAATTAATTATCAAAAGGAATTAATTTAAAGAGATAAAATACCTACAAGGCAATGATAAAGAGGGCAGACAAGGGCAAGCTCAAATAATGTGTACCAAGACAGTTTCAGCCTAGTAATTTACAGCACAGTTATTACACTTGATAGTTCAACGATAACACTTCGTTAATATATGGCAAATCAACTTGATAACAGCTGCATCTTAGAGAAACAAATGTAAAGAATAACACCGGCATTGAAGTCAGGATCCAGATACGTTGATGGACGATCACTAAAGCTCAAATTTCATCCCACCATTTTAATGCCGTGATGGGTCAGTTCAATTACATACTCTCCTCTTCCCATGAGTAGCTCATTATTGTATTTTCCTTTATTAACTACAGCAGATATACTGTATTCAGAGCAATAGTTTCATAATCTCAATTTACTGGCGTGGCGGCTTGCTTGCTGCCATCATTTCTAACGCTCTGATTGGTTGACCTGACTAGGTAGGAGGACGTCCACTGTGAAGCTGACTGTTTTGGACTGGAAGACGCTATACGTGTTGTCGAATCGCAGTACATCTGAGAAAATGAAGACAGTACAGTAAATTCATGTGCATGTTTAATGTTTATCTCAGTTACGTAATAGTAACTCTGTACTTACACACTCCTGGTTCTGGGCAGGTGAGCGAACCGTCCTCTGGAACAAGGTGAGCGTTGTAACGCTGATTCGGCACAATTTCCTTCATATTACTGGCCTTCATCCACTCTCCTATCTTCTTCTTCAAATAGACACCAAAACCTACATCGGCACCATCACACGAGAACTGCCATCTGAGGAAGAGAGCATTGAATTGAGTAGAGTATCATACATGGACTCCTGACAATTTCTGGTAGTATTGTTCTTGTTGTTTCCCCCAGTTTTTAGGCCTAACAACATCTGGCAAAGGGACTTCCAATGATAACTAGCCTTCGGGCTAATTTGGGTACATTTACATTCATGAATGTTGAATAATGTACACTGTTCCTTTTTTAATTTAAATAAACAAATATGTTCAATTTGAAAGTAACTTAATAAAGATTATATCAACTACATCATTACACCAGTAGGTGGCGACAAGTGGCTTAAAGGAACACTAAACACAAAATAATGCAAACATTTTCCTATTTACATGTTGTGATCTGTATAGTCACAGCGTGTACAAATTACAAGGCTATATGAGACAGAGACCATTTTTAATCGTATAAATACTGGGAACTATATTCTCACTAGGCGTATGAGCACAGCTACTTGGGCGGAGTGATTAGCGCAGCACACGAGACGCCCTGTGGTGAGGAGCAGAGAGTTCACTCAGAGTTGGAGTAATAGAGTCAGCAATTACTAGATAGTAAATTTATAGTTTACAATCATGGGTGTTCGCTGTATCTTGTCTTACAGCTTCCAAAGTTTGTAACTCCTCGTCTGTGTATTCTGGCTCAAAACTATATGGTTCTGGATCTTGGTTTGATACCCAGTAAAATTCCTCTGACAATTCCTCAAAGTCAGCCATGATCACCATCAACATACGGAACCATCCACAGGGCGTCTCGTGTGCTGCGCTAATCACTCCGCCCAAGTAGCTGTGCTCCTACGCCTAGTGAGAATATAGTTCCCAGTATTTATACGATTAAAAATGGTCTCTGTCTCATATAGCCTTGTTATTTGTACACGCTGTGACTATACAGATCACAACATGTAAATAGGAAAATGTTTGCATTATTTTGTCACTTATTGGGATTAGTATGCTACCATTATCCATTTACATCCAGTCTTTGTGCTAAGCTAGGCTAGCGGTGAGTGCGTCAAATAACACTTACAGAACGCACAGAAATGAAAAAGGTATGTATGGACTTATCTAACTCTGGGGGATACTGTGAATAAGCTAAAGTCCCAAAAAGTCGGAGTGTTCCTTTAAAATAATTTTTTGTCATTTAATCATTTTTATTCAAAAGATGCTGATTCATCCAGTAATGAAACAAGTCAAACAAAAATTATTAATTCAAATTCATTAAATATTTTTAAATAGTGCAGCAATTAACATTTTGTTAGAACATGTAGTAAATTATGTTATTTTGTTTAGTTGTGGGAGAATCGCGATCTATCCAGAATCGTGCAGCTCTATTGCTCAAAAGCTTGGGGTCAGTATGATTTTATTTTTTAAAGAAATTAATAGTTTTATTCAGCAAGAACCCATTAAATCGATCAAAAATGACGGTAAAAACATGTGTAATGTTACAAAAGATTTCTATTTTAAATAAATGAAATGATGAACTTTCTAATCATCAAACTGTTCTATAACTGTATAATGATTTCCACAAAAATATGAAGCAGCACAACTGTTTTCAACATTGATAATAATAAGAAATGTTTCTTGAGTATATAATCAGCATATTAGAATGATTTCAGAAGGATCATGTGACACTGAAGACTGGAGTAATGATGCTGAAAATTCAGCTTTGATCACAGGAATAAATTACATTTTAAAAATTATTAAAATAGAGCATTTTTAATTGCAATATTTTAAAATATTACTGTTTTTACAGTATTTTCAATCAAATAAAAGCAGCATGAGTGACTCATTTCAAAAAGTGTACTGTATATTAAACCCAAAACTAGTGCACTATTCTAGTTCAAGGTCCAATATAGTGGCGATAAGCACGTGCATGTGCATGTTGAATCCAGCAAGTTGCTGAAAGTATTTTTAATGTTTTGTTCACTAAACTAGACCACACCCTAACATCCAAACCCCACCCTTTCAAAGACATGCCAACAAACCCAATTTCAGTAAACCAAATGCACGTCTCATATGCAGATAATGTTGCTGATTAGCTAGTTTGGTAGCCTCATAAAAAAAAAAAAAGAGTATCAAGTGCTAAAAAAAAAAAGTATACAGAACTTCACAAAGACACATATTTCAGTAATGTCTCTTTTATGCATAATTTTCTAAAAATAAATTGTTTACAGCATCTTTAATGTCATGATCTGGTGGTTCATGGCAAACTCTATATTTAGTACGAGTATCTGAAAGTGTTTTTTGCTCACCGTAATGCACAGTTTGGTGCAAGTAGCTCATATTCCACCTGATGAGATGAGCCACGGCCAATAGTCACACACTGATCATAGTCCACTTTAATGGAGTCTCGAACATAGTAGGTCCTGGGAATCTCTGATCCAAACGTAATCTGAAAAAAAAAAAAAAAAAAAAAAAACACAGAAACATTTGCTTAGCATATGCTTGGTTGAGATGAGTTGGTAATAATTAATCAGAATTGAAAATGGAAAAACAAAGGAGGATGAAACTTACAGAAGCATCATGAGTGCAAAAGATAAAAGCCTCATATTTAAATGTTAGTATTTTATGAACGATGAGGAAACAGAAAGAAAAAACAGACAGGAAAGCAACCCAAGTCAAAGTGGCTTTTAATAAGGAACACAAATTGCCTTTACATTCACTATTTTAGACTTATTATCCTACATATAGGTTGAGTAGTCTACTCTGAAGCTTGAGGAGAAAAAAGTTGTCTATTTATTTTATTTTCAAGAGCTCAAATTTCAGTAAAATACAGAAACAAGAGTCTAGATTGCCAATGAATACAATAAGACAATAAACAGCTTAACATGACAAAAACATCCGACACTTCATAAAAAAAAAAAAAAAGTTTAAGGTCATGTTGTCTGGAGTCGCAGACCCAAATATAGATGATGGTTGAGAAAAGGTGTCACTCCAAATGATTCACTACTATTTTGATACACAGAAAAAAAGCACATTTAGACACTCACAATCACTAACAATAGTATTAGATCACTCAACATAAAAATTAAATCCCAATTCACATTCTTTACATCTTATCGTATGCAAGATTAGTGAATAATCCCAAATAATACTATACAAACAGTTTACGGACATTAAGATTTCCATAAAAATGTAATATACACTTCTGTTCAAACATTTGAAGTCAGTTATTTTTTTTAATTCATACTTTTATCCAGCAATGATGCATTAAATTGATCAAACGTGACAGTTTAAATATTAAGCAGCACAACAGGTTTCAACATTCATAATAATAATTTTTTCTTGAGCAGCAAATCAGCATTAGAATGATTTCTGAAGGATCATGTGACACTGAAGACTGGAGTAATGATGCTGAAAATTCAGCTTTGACATCACAGGAATACATTACATTTTAAAATATATTAAAATACAAAACAGTTATTTTAAATTATAATAATATTTTGGATTTTTTTAAATATTTTTGATCAAATAAATGCAGCCTTGGTAAGATTAAGACAATTTTATCACTATTTCCTAATATCTTTTTACATACTCAAAAGTACATACTTGTAATGTGAAATGGGATTTAGCCACAACCTTATTACTCACTCCATAAAACTTCTTTGTGAGAAGACATTCCACTGGAAGTCTGTTTTGTGATTTGCTTAAGTTTCAACATGTTTCAAACATGTCATGACCCCATCTGTGCTTATTAGTACAAACAAATCTTTTTTAACTTGCATCCCCCTTTAGTGATTTTCCCATGAAGGAAGTGCTCTAGTTCTTTAAAGGGATATTTCACCGCTGGAAAGATGAAAGTGTATTTAAATTGGGTCATTTATGTAGTAGAAATGTGAAATTAATTTAGAAGTTGGTGCCTTCTAGACTGAGAATAGCCAGAAAATGTATTTTTGGCTCATGTGGATGAAAGACAACAACTCCCAGAATGCACTTGCTTCACTGCCCTACGAGGCCACTCCCAAGCCACGCCTACCAGTTACAGAGGGCAGTATCGGAAGAAATGATACAACTAGGCTACTAGTTGACTCGAAACTGAAAAGATGCCGTTTAATCGTGAGATCCCCCTATGGGTGGGTTGAAAACATGCGGAACGAGCTCCTCCTACTGGCTGTAGTCTCTCGCCTATGGACAAAAAAGCCTCCGATGACCTAAAATTTTTGCGAGTTTTTTTTCCAGACACACAATACAGAAATCTCTCATCTCAGGGAGACATGAGGGAGGGAAGCACGGTCATTCGAAAATACTACCAGGTTTCTACTGATTCAAAGCTAAATGCTAATCGGTGAAGTATCCCTTTAAGGTTGATTACAGGTTTAATAGGCAAGGAAATTGCCGTCCATGTCACACAAGAGGGAAAACAAGCACTCTAACTCTCTTTAAGACAAAATAAACAACTACTATCTTCAGCTCTCTGCCATTAAACACAGAAAACAAACATTTATTTGACTTGTGCGATATCACAGTCCAAGGATTGTAGTTAATAAATATTTTGTAACTAAATATCAGTCCACTTTGAGTTTTCACAAAGTCTTCTGAGGTCTTTTTAGCACTTCCAATCCTGAAGGGGGCAGCAGCTTTACCTGTGTATCTACACACAGAGACACAATGTCTCATTTCAGAACTCTGAATGTGATTCTGCATGTTTTCAAATCATCATGAAATCAACATTGACCATTCCTACTTTCTTAGGGAATATTGCAGTGTTTTTATAATAAATGATATATCCGTGCACATCATTATTATTTTAATTAATGTGCCCTCATAATCTTTCATCAAAATAACTTCCCCTTCCTCTTGCAGCAACATCTCCTCAGTTCACTGAAGGCGTGTTTACTGGCGCCCAACAGAATCATAACCACAACGCTAAGACAGATTGAAGGGGAAGATTAGTCATGTCATGTGTTCCAAAGCTTCAACCTTGCCAACTGATCAACAGAGTAATCAGCCTATGCAATAACCATAGAAGCAATCCAACGGGCTCTCATCCAGATTAGATACCACAGAGTATCATTAAAGATAATGTGATATAGATAAACAACCATATGACAGTTATTCCACCCCTCTGTTGCTTTGAGACATTGACACTATTGGACTCTAAGAATGCATCTATAAGGAGATTGGTGGGAGGCAACAGGCTGTATTTCTTGGAATTATGTGGGTATACTGGTATTGGGATAAGCAGGAAGCTCTTATATTTGAACTAAATAGGCGAATATGCAAATATAAAATGTTAAACTGAGTGACCGGGTGGACTTAAACTTTTCTGTCATTGTTTCATAACAATAACTGAAAAGGAAATGATCTCAAGACAAATGCTGATGCCTGAATACAGCACTGTTGGAAGTTATACTAGCAAATAATACATCTTATACATTAATTTCATACCAAAAATATTCTCCAAAACAATAAGCGCTGACCATAAAAGGTTCAAATTATGAAGCATGTTTCTATGCCTCTAGATTGTCAGGAAACAAACAGTATACAAACAGTCCAAAATGAACTTTTTCCAACACACACAGAATTTTTTTTGAATTGTTAAGATATTTTCCCTAATATATGCAGTAGTTAATGATGTCTCACATAGCATCGTATACAAGCCAGAGAAACTCATAAACCTGTGATCTTGCTCGACTTCTTCCTTATATTTAAATTTTGGTGGTTTAACAGAAAGACTAACTTAAAAAGAAAAATAATCTTAACGTAAGTGAAGTATCAGATAGAGGACACTCTGTGGCAAGAGAGAAAGTCGGCTTTGCACAGCTAGACCTCAAGGTTCGTCAAATGGGAACTGTTATCTGATTCTTATGAGGGTTTCGCAACTTCCCTAATATCTTAAGTGTCATTCTATTTAAAAAGAGAACTGAAAGAAGAAATCTGGGACAGTCGCAGCTCAACAATACCTCGTTAGCAAGTCAATGTCACTTGGCCAACACTAGAATGACGCGTGTCGAGCGTCTCTAACTCACCATGGTCTTACATTTAGGGTCACCATCAGGGTCGGTGAGTTTGCCCCCATAGTACGCTGGGAGCTCCTCAGGGTCGATGTATTTCTGTAACAACTCCTTCCAGTTTGCTGAGGAGACAAGACACAGAAGCTTAGTCACGGCTAACTTGATGAGAAAATGGATTTGTGAGTAAACATCTGGATGACAGCTGTGGATCCTAAAGGCCCCGATATACAGTACTCACTGTTCGTTCTTTGCTAAGGCGTAAAAAGAAGTTCAAAATACGTGACCATAAGTATACTGTAAATAAACATCCCGATGACGCTCTGTGAATATGTAAATAAATATGAAAATGTGAATATGAATATGTAAATATGAGTATATAAATATGAATATGTAAATATGTGCTGCGCGCTTTCCTCTCAATAAAATAAACCCACAACAAAAATGTTTGCACCAGTTCTGCAATTCAGCACTTCAGTCAAGTCACGTTTATTTATATATCACTTTATACAATAGATTTCTACTGTTAAAGCAGCAGCTTTACAGTAGCAAACATGAAAAACAGTGTTTGTTTCTACGTATATCAATCCTACTACTACTACTACTTCAGGAGAAAAGAAGCGGAGAAGATTTCCACGTCAAGGAAGGCGGATCCAGTTAGAAGGTGTTTACCAGCCGGAGCAAACTTTCTAGAAACTTTCCAGAAAGTTCACTGGCAAGCTGTTTCAAACTAGTCTAGTTTTGTTCGAAATGACATTACACCAGTTCGTTTGATTTCACTTGAAGTATATCAGGGCCTTAACAACATTTTTGTATCAACATCTATATATTGTATTAACAATATCTAATGTATAATTCCTCAACCAAAGGTATTTGAGAAGCTTTCCCCTTGAATACATTTAAATACAACTGAATTATTCAAAAACACTGCCAGATCAAGTTGAGACTTTCTCTGAGCAAGTGTTATGAAAGCAATAGCAACAGATGAATTGTACAGAAAAACATTAGTGTAGTAAGATACATGTGTTAGCTTACATCCCAGTACGATGACCTTACGGCGAGTGTCCTCACTCAAAAAATGTTTCACCAGATTGTAAGCCACAGGAAACAGTTTGGGTGCTGCAACAGAGACAGTCCAGACATTCAGATATTAAAAGTGGTGCATCACAGTGGCACGATACAATAATGTATTGCTTACTTAGGGCCCTATGAAATACGTTTTATTTTTATTTTTTCCCAAATTTCATCTTTTCTTTTATAATGTTTCTGGGATTCCGTTTTAAAATTTTAGTCATCAAAAATATTGTCTAATCAATTAAATGTTTGATTTATAATATAATATGAAATGTGTTTTATTTTTTCAGAAATTATGTGTTGTCTGTTTAAATGGTAACACTTTACAATAAGGTTTCATTTGTTAACATACATTAGTTAACATGAACAAACAATGAACAATACTTCTACAGCATTTATTCATTTTAGGTCATCTAAATCTCAGCATTTACTAATACATTTTTAAGATCAAAAGTGAACATCAATTAATGTACTGTGAACTATGATTTGAACATGATTTCTTTTAACTAACATTAACAAAGGTTAATAAATGCTGTAGAAATATATTGCTCAATGATAGTTATTGTTAGTTAATGCATTAACTAATGTACATAAATGAGACCTTATTGTAAAATGTTACCGTTAAAAAATTTCTAGATTCTGTGTTTTATGATTTAACACGTTTCTTATATAAAATGGTGGTTATCAAATAAATGCATAAAACTTTTTGTTTTAAATGTAACAAAATGAAATTTGAACAATCCCTGAACAAAGTGCTAAATAGTTTTACAGTTTAAATTCAAACATGGACGAACAATTGTGATATTTGATTAAGTTTACAGCCCTACTTTTGATTTATTCCTCCAAATTTTGCCACATTCTGTGAAATTCTGCGTTATTGTTACTGTAAATTCATTATTTTGACTGGATTCCGTCTGTGTTTCCTGCATCACGCAAATCATAGGGCCGTACTTACTAAATAACTTGTGCCATTGTTCAATTTGTTTAATGTAATATGCTTTATATGCCATTCGGATGAGTAATACAACTACTACTGACCTTTAATGACAAATAACCTCTTGAGTCCCTCTGGATAGTTATCTTCAAACATAGTGAGAACCTATGAAAAAACAAAAAAATTTAACTACAGCAGTCTAACGTAACTGAAAGAGCCAAGCATCATATTAATAATCGAGAAACAAATAAAAAACCCACCTCTCCATAAGTCTCTATAGCCGGCTTATATAAGTGCTTCATTCCCAGACCCTCACAGTCATAGACCATAGTAATGGACTCAATGTTCCTACCCAACTGGGAGAAAAGAACAAGAAACAGTCACACATATAAAGCCATGATATGAGTGAATATAACCACAGGACCAGTTGTATAAACTGTTAATACTGAGCCTTAAGAACTAGTCTTACCGACTAGCCCTTAACCAAGGTATAATCAGTCTTACTTTTCAGATTCAAATTAGACTTAAAGGCACACTATGCAAGATTTTTACCTTAATATAACAGCTTTGAAATCATTTCGATGGTAAACGAACTCGTAGTAGGGCGAATCATCCCGATAGCAAAGCAGGCACTGGCAAAACCAGCAATGCAAGTTTGAGAGGTGACGCCCCGCCAAATCTCGCGAGAATCACGACTTGCTTTACGTCACGACGTCACATACATCAACAACATATGAAGCAGCCTCTATGGAAGACACTAGCACGCATTTCAGACGTGAATCATGGCAGAGTCGACGAAGAAAGCGCGGTTGGAAGAGTGCAGAGACGGCTCTGCGTGAGTGGTATTTACGACAGTAACGCTAAATGCAAGTACTCCACAGCGACTCTAGGGGTCGCTGTTTGAGAAAAATGGAAACTGCATAGTGTGCTTTTAAAAAGTTATGACGAGTCTTAAAGAAAACACTGATTAACTTGTAAGGGAAGTTCTTCAGTCAAAGTGAGAGTTCACCTTAAGGCTGGAATACACTACACAACTTTTTCCCCCCGGATTTGTGTGCCGATTTTCAGTCTGGACGAGTCGATGCTTGCTGAAAGTCAGAGCCAGTCTGCAAAATTTCGGCAGTCGGAGCTTCCAATTTTTTTCGCTTCATACTATGATTCTATCCAGTCGGATGAGGAGTATTTTGAGCAAATATTCATTGCTCGTATTCATTACCTCCTAGCAAAATGGCACACGTTTCAGCGTGGGATAGTCTGCTAGTGGTCGTTTAGTGCAGGGGTTCTCAAACTGTTTTTGTCAGCCGAAGCGCTTAGACGTGAAACATTTACTTGAAGTACCCCCCTGAGAATTTAAGTTAACATTTCAATAATTTAACAACTCACATTTGCATGTTCACGGTTCTCTGATGTCAGTTAATAGTCAATGGATCAATTTTTTTTTTTTTATTGCATTTGCTCGCAAAACTTTCATGATGGGAATAATTTGAGGTGGGAGGGAAAACTATATTTCAGTGATTTTGTGAGGAAATTGAATCGCTTTGTAAGAGAACGCAAATGTATTGTGAGCGAATGCAAAGTTTCTCAGAGAGAGCAATATGTTTGTGAGAGAACGCAAATTTTCTCGGTGTACCGAAATGTATACTCCAGCCTTAAAAATGAAAAATCTGTTTTTATTTACTCACCCTCATGGAACACAAAATGAATTTTTTTTAAAGAATATTCATGCAGTTTCAAAAAGAACTGCAGAAAACTTGGAATATAGTGCACAAGACATATGCACTAGATGTTTTTTTGGTCTTTTTTAGAGCTTGGCAGTTTGATCATCATTCACTTTGTGTATGGTATTTCATAAGACTTCAATATGAAGAAAGAAAATACGCATGTGAGGGTGACAGAATTGTCATGTTTGGGTGAATTATTCCTTGCCAGTTTTCACAGCCGCACACCTACCCGTTCGGTCTGCAAGTCGCACTCTTTCTGCAGAATCTCGCAGTCTCTGACTTTAGACTTGATTAAGTCCTGCTTAGACGCTGAATGCATCAGACCCTTAGGGTCCATAGGTCCGACGACATCATACCACACCGGGCTCCCTTCACGGTCATGGCCACACATGCCACCAGACAGATACTTCTTTATTACCTTAAAACACACACACACACACACACACACACAGGATTAAACATGAACACAGTACCAATTATAAGTAAATTGTAAGATTAAACGCCTAAAGGGACACATCATGGAAAACAGGAGAGATGTTGTACTACTGAATGTATATATACTCAACATCAACATTGCAAAATCCTTACCCACTTTATGCAGAATATTTACCGAAACTAAACTACACATAAGGATAATTAAGAAATGCTTATGGTTATAATGAGCATGAGCATGAGTCAGCCAATCATAATAGAGGTCAAAGGCATAGAAGTCTTAAAGGCACAGAAGCAATAACCACCTGTTTAATTCTAGGAAAAATTGTGTAAAACTATTATGACTGTTTTGATGCAACAAGTTTTGACTAATATTATAAATTGACTTCAGGGAAAAAAAATTAAACGCTAGTGGAGAATATGGCCTCTTCAGGACTTAATATATGAAAACATCAATTCCAAACGGCACCTTTTTATCAATGACAAACTCTTAAATTGAACAAAATAACAAATATCTATCTATTAAATCTATTAAAATGTTCTGTCTATTAAAAAAAAATAATGCTGAAAATTCAGCTTTGCCATCACAGGAATAAATTAAATTTTTAAATATATTAAAATCAGTTATTATCATTATTATTATTATTATTATTATTAATAAAATGAATTAATGTATAATAAATAAAGAATTATTTTAAATTGTAATAATATTTCACAATACTACTGTTTTTGATCAAATAAATGCAGCTTTAGTGAACATGGGATCTTCTTTCAAAAATAATAAAATCTTCTGATCCAACACTGAAAAGTACTGCAAATATATTTAAACAAAACTATGAAACAGATATGTATGTTTATCATAAAGCGAGGGTGTTGTACCTCTGGCACCTGCCATTCCGTAGTGATGGTGTCAACTTTCATGTATTTCCGAAATTCCACATGCTGCAGATGAAAAACAACACATGATTAAAAACATGCCTGTGCATTTACATAATCAAATCAGGATTCAGAACCATCAACATAGCAAAGTTAGACAGCATTATCAGTTCTGCCTGAACATAATTTACCACCATGAGTCTTTTGTGAATTAATTACAGCTGTGCTTTGACCTGAGGTTCAACGGATACTGGTGACAGAGTTCAAAGATATAACATGGCGGCCAAAAACGTCTGTAATAAAAGACCCATGAACTACACAAGCATCGCTCGTACAATGGGAAAGCAAACAGCACTTTGAACACCCTATAGCATTGAATGATCATGGTGTAATCATCCATAAGCTGTGATTAGGCAATGATGTGACTCATCAGTGCAATGTAGGCTCGTGAATTAAATCCTGAAAAACACAATTCACCTCTGCAGAGCTGCTATCTGCTGATGCTGCATGAATACTTTAGTTATGATTATGCATTAAAATAAAACCTTTTAAACCGCACGGCCAGACAAAATAAATAAATCTGAAATAGAACGTTGCCTATCCACCTTATTTTTAACGTAAGAGTCATTTGTAAGTTGATTTTGAATGGCTTCCGGTGTCATTCACTTCCAGTTAGTTTCCCTGTACAAAAACAGCCCATTTTACAGCTTGATATTACAATTTGAACACTAAGCGAACCAGGACTAAATGTAGCATTTTTTACACCACATTTGGAGGACTTCAGCTTGTGACTCCTACATGAGACTTTAAAAGACATTAACCAACCAATTCTTCTTTTTTTTTTACAGCATGGCATCGTGAGTGATGTATATAGTTACGAAATCAGCAATCCTCCCCTTGAAATCTGATCACAAGTGTTCCACCAGGTGTAAACTGGGCCTAATATTAGTCGGATCATATTTCATAGTGTTATTCAGCATGTCGTTTGATGCCTCTGGGTAATGTACACCAACCCCTGACATAAAGCCTGGCATTGTGAGGGTCCGTCACACCCATATACATCATCACGCTGGATGTATCCAGAGATGACGAATTTACAGAAATGTTCTTCTATCAGACCAATTTGAGACCATCTGTGCTTAAAGGTCAATGAATTACACAGCGCATTATTCTGGATTGTGTAAATGTGAAGTTTAAAGCACAGAGTTAGTGACACCAAGAGCTTGTTTATATGCTGAATTAATAGCAACTTTAAATATGATGATATCCACTACCGTTCAAAAAATATTAATGAATATTTTTAATAATAATTAAATAACAAAAATATATTTAAAAAATTTAATTAATTAATTATTATTATTTACTATTACATATTTATTATATGATATATTATACTAATAATATAATATGTATTATACTGTATAATATATATTAGATTTATAATACATTATACATATTATTATTCGGCCTTGGTGAACATGAGAATCTTCAAAAACAAAATATTACAGATCCCAAATTTGAATAGTAGTGTAAATATAAAAAAAATATAAAAACATTATGTAGTATTAAGTTTGTGTGCTACCTTGCGCAGCATGGCCTCGGCTTTCTGCAGATTGAAATTCCTGGCTGGAAAACGAGAGACAAGTTGCAAAAAAAAGATGTATTAGTATAGAAAAGATAAAGTATGCACTAATTTGTCATTCAACAGGTTTTTGTCCAATATAACTAATATATTACAGGAAGCTTAAAGGGATAGTTCACCCAAAAATGAAAATTCTGTCATCATTTACTCAATTTGTTCCAAACGTGTATGAGATTCTTTCTTCTGTTGAACACAAAAGAAGATATTTTGAAGAATATGGGTAACCAAAAAGTTGATGGTAGCCACTGACTTCCATTGTAGAAAAAAAAAAAATATATATATATATATATATACACACACACACTATGGAAGTCAATGGGTCCCATCAACTGTTTGGTTACCCATATTCTTCAAAATGTCTTCTTTTGTGTTCAACAGAAGAAAGAAATTCATAGAGGTCTGGAACAACTTGAGGGTTAATAAATGATGACTGAATTTTCATTTTTGGGTGAACTATCACCTTAAGTGTCTTGCAGGGTTTGAACCAACAAACCTTCAGTTTCCAGCCCTAATATTTAACCACATGGCTAGTGCACATGGCTAATAAATCCAATAATAAACTGGCCCACTCACATTATAAAGAGCATATTGTACTAACAGACCTTACTCAACATCATGACTTCATAAGACAAGGTGCTATATCATGTGTTTTATTAAGATAACTTGCACATAACTGGAAGCCATATGCCACTGAAAGTTACTATTTGGTAACAGATTAACCGTTCAGTTGAAAAGAAGCAAAGTTTGCAGACATGAGGAGACTAGGTGACCGCAGTGCGCTGACCTTTACCATGGTCCCATGTAGATAGGCTTTTCCCTCCAACAAAATAAGCCTATCCTCAAAAAAGTATTCAACCCAACCCTGTATAGTGAGTGGATTAGTTTCATTGTCTTATAGTCACTCTAGTCTGTACCTGACTGGCCAAGAGACACAACTGACCCAAGATTAGTCAGACATGGAGTCATACATAAGTATTTAATACTCATAAAGAAGATTATGTGACACAGCTGACAGAAGCATTCAGTGTTTTGTGGAACGGATATGTCAGTTGTTTCTTATGAACACTTTTCGTGGTGGATCCTAGAGTGACTTCTTTACAAACTAGATTTATTTATTCATTCATTAATCAGCAGGAAAGGCAAAATCAGAGAATTTCAAACTAATCACAATAACAATACAATTAATTAAATAAAATGATATGAGCCTACAATAATTTAACAATATTTTTCTTACCACAAAAAAATATACTAATTATATAATTCAGTTTGATCAAACAATTTTTAATTTCTTATTCATAGTGTGTTTATATTCGCCTTTGTTACGATGATGTGGGTGGTCGATGATGTCGACGTTTTTTAGAATGTTTTTAATTTGGTTGCTAGGGTGTTCTGGGAAGTTGCTAGGTGTTTGCTTACAGGCGCATCCCCAAGTCTCCTGATATCTCTATATTCTGATCTCTAGATATGTCTTCAATGTATGCCTATATTTTTCGCTCATTTTATTGTCCACAAGGCAATAAGTCAGTAATAACAGATATCACTCATGATTGTAGCACGAGTGTAGGACAAGATACATGCCTAAAAACCTACCTTTGAATGTTAGTGTATGCATTTATTTAAAGTCATGAACTACCTGCATACTCAATGTTATACTCTAGTAAACTGTACTCATATCACATCATATCACTGATTTGTGTCACAATCGAGTGTTTATCTTATCAACACTTGCGAGATGCCTTTGTAAAGGAAATGTGCATGTGTCAACACTCTTACGCAGCACAAAAAGATTATAATACTGGTATGTAGAACTACATATATGAATAACCCCAAATCCTTTAGAGGAAAAACATGCATTGTCATGATATGTGACACTCTTGAGCTTCCATCATGCATTCTAGACTCCAGATGAAGTCATTTTTTCATGCTAATTAAACAATGACATCAGTAATCTGATTTAAAATCGGTGTTGCTAATCTCTGTCTGGTACCTAAAAATCTCTGCAGAAGACTGGCTGCATTCAGCAGCGTTCATGCACACAAATCAGCCTTTGTCAAAACCCAAGAACAGCCTCTGGAAAGCTGCCAGAGAGGGGTTTAAATGCCACTCTGGAGGGTCAAATTAAAGTTTAGAAAACATTTACATTTATGCATTTAGCAGACGCTTTTATAACAACAGAGAAACAAAAGAGAAAAGCAGAAGAACTTAAATAAAAGGCCTCTATGTAGAATTCAGAAACGCTTGTTATTAGCGATATCTTGTTATTACCGGTGGCCGTTAAGTGAACTGCAGCCAGAAAGTATTACTCGTGTACACGTAACGTACAACTGAATGTGATTCATGGCCCTGAAATACTCACGAAATACTTAAAAGAAGTGCTGGGCAACGATTAATCGCGATTAATCGCATCCAAAATAAAAGTTTGTGTTTACATAATATGTGTGTGTACTGTGTATAATTATTTTATATATATATATATATATATATATATATATATAAACACACACATGCATGAATATATTTAAGAAAAATGTGTTATATAAAATATTTATATTTATATATAATATAAATGATGTATAAATATATATACACAGTATATACACAAATACAAATATTTCTTAAATATATACATGCATATGTGTATTTATATATACAAAATAATTATACACAGTACACACACATATTATGTAAACACAAACTTTTATTTTTGATGCGATTAATCATTGCCCAGCACTATTTAAAAGTTAATAGAAGTTGGAAATACCTTTGCAGCAATATACTGTTAATTAACATCCAGTCGCCGTCCCGCGGCTAAGAGGGACGTTTAGATGAATATGTAAATATTTGCTGCGTGCTTTTCTCTTAATTACAGAATTAACTAACAAAAATGCCAGCAGTGAGAAAGCAGCAGTTGGGGAAACATCTGATAGTGATGTAGATATGTTTGCAACAGGTTTTGCAATTCAGCGGCATCATGTCGACAGATGAGGTAATTAAAATGACACTGTGTTGATATTTTGATTATAAGATAGGCCTATATTTGAGACTACAGACTATATAGATCTGGCTATGTGAGACTATAGTTTGAATTAAACCCTTTTCTTTGCAGGACACATTGACATTACATTACAAACTAGCTCTTTCGCCATTATCGTGAACATTGTATAAGCATTCCTTTCATGTGTCATAGAACGGAAGAGAGGCTCTCCAGAGAGCGCGTAAACGTCACATCCTATTACTTTTCCAAGGAAAAATGTCCTGAATTCTTCACATAAAACATGGACAACCGAGGAAGTCTGAGAAGGTCTCTTTTTTTAAGTTTCGCTACAAGCCGTTCACACTTGTTTAATGTAATATGTTTATATTAGTAAATAAAATAGCCATAAAGATTTAAAATAACTGAATGAACAAACATAGAACATTACATTTCTAACCAGAATAATACACGAAGGCCTAATCTATCATCTATTGTGTGAGTACCAGCACTATCTGAATTTGTCCTCCTCGTTCCTGAAACCCACGCGCCGTCTTGAGCCGATTACACTGATTCATACGGTCTGAACATGAGTCAGTACAGAACATATCATGACTTTCCAGAATCCTTCACAAAACCTATATTCTTAAAATAGAGATCATAGTCTAAAAAAGTTTCTATTCTATAGACTGTATCATTAGGCTACATAAGATTCCATCTACATACTTCATAAATAATGGTCATTCTATAATATTCTATTAAACAGATGGCATGCTAAATTTGTATTTTACAGGTACGACCATTTTATATCATTCTATTTAGTAGAATACAATTGTATTACATAGGTGGTATCAGTTTAGAAGATTCTTTTTAACAGTTAAAAAAAAACAATAGTTTAATAGTGTCATTCTACATGATTTTATTCTATAGATAGCATCATTCTACTATATTTTACTCAACTCCACTCTATAAGATTAGATTCTATAGATCATGCTCACTCTTTTAGATGAATTAAGCTTTTTATTGCCTGTTATGATATTGCTATCTATGCAACATGGACTCGCAACTGTTCTCCAAGTAATTAAAATGCATTTCTATATATTAAAATAGGATAGAGGGATTTCTCTCTCTCTCTAACTCAACATTTAAGTACTTAAGCAGGACATTAGTATTTAACCTACTTCAATCTGCATCACGAATGTGACTGAAAGTATCTCACCTCTCAGCCATCGGAGCAGAAAGTGGTCACTCTGGGATGGACACTGAGGCAGAATATCCTGAATCTTTTCTCGAAACTGAGGAGAACAGATGGAGAATTATGCAATGTCAACAGTATGAAGTTGCACATACACGCACATTGCTGGAAGCAACATTACTCACGTGCTGACAACAGTGCAAACTTGTGCAGACACGTTATTTACACAACTCAGCAAGAGATGGAAAACTAATAAAGCTTAAACACTTTGTACTCTAACTTAAGTCTATAAATCCTGCATTCAAAACGAATGTATTTTCATCTGCGATGTGTGGCCTCTCTCTGGTCGGGAGAATGTTTCATCCCGTCATCTACAGGATCACTCCACAAATAAATCCCCGAGACACTTGCTGATAGGAAAAAAGGGAAATAATTCACCTGTGCCAAAGCTTCGGCTTGTTTCACGCTCAGATCTCCAACTCTTCCGCTCATGTCGCCACGAGTACAGCAGAAATAACTGTCTAAAATTCAGCTGGAGTCGGAGACTGTGAGGCACTGAGTGATGCATTTGTCCCCGCCCACCTGTTACGCGGACTCTGCACCGCTAGGGGGCGCTGCGGGACCACTGATTCAAATCATCACATATTCATAATAAAAACAATATATGTATGAATAATATATTAATTATTATATGTGATCATTTGTTACATATATAGTAGTGGAAGAAACAAAATATTTTTTACATATAAAACATATGTATTTTTATTTTCCATTGAATACATTTAATAAAAAAAAGTACAAAAGTTTCATTTCACAAAACATAGTAAATTATTTATAAAATGTATAAACCACAAAAGAAAAATAATTACATCTTCACAGCTATTTACAAATAAATATCATAATTTTCCTTTTCTATCTCTTGCTCTCTCTCTCTCTCTCTCTCTCTCATAATCGAGCACTGCTCCATGCCTGGCGGATTTGTCTCCATGGCGTTCCTAAAACTGATGCAGCGATGAAGAAGAACACTAGAATAAGACCCTTAGCCAGAGCCTGGGAATATGGCTCACCTGTATAAAAAAAAAAAACCACATTACCTTCAAACTTTAAGGCCTGGTATCACAGACATGGCTCAGACTAAGCCAGGATTAGGCCTTAGTACAATTAGGGCATTTAAGTAGCTTTTATAAGCTTGCCTTAGATGGTTTGCATTTTGAGACTAAAATGTAGGCCTATACATTTTTGTATAAGGGAAACTTTATATTTTATTTTTAAATCACCTATTTGCAGCTTACTTAAATAGTTCTGTAGTGTGACAAAATAAAAGCACAAATATAGCCATGGCTTACACAAGAATTACAAAAATAGTTTCAGATGAGGTATAGCATTTCACACTGCAAGACACTGCTATTAGTGTTTCACGTTTCACATCAAATACCTAAATACACCAAAACATGAGTGATAAACTAGTTAAAAAATACACAAGGACACATAATGCCATTTCATATACGAAAATTATATAGTCTATAAAGTGTTGCTGACTCTTACAACAGGAGTTTTCATGGTTATTTCTGTCTTAATCTCTAAGAAACTCAAGCCCTCACCAGTGTAGTATCTTGTGAGAGGGAACGCCAGCTCAGGCCAGCACACATCATTCCGGTCACAGTCAAACTCTGTGAAGTTAATACTGAACCTGCAGAAGAGAAGATACTTCAGTTCACCTTTACAGAGCTCACAAGAATGCACGACTAGCTTGGATTAGTGAAATAATGCCATATGCAAGCAACAGATTCAAACAAATAGAAATAAGAAAAACTATTTCTGAACTGTATTACATGACATTAAGATTCTGGAATTATTTTTTTATATTTCAAAATATTTTATTGCACCTTTTATCAGAAAAACAAAAAAAATGAAACTGTTAAAAAAAAAAAAAAAAAATTACATTTAAAATTTCACTGCATCTATACAATAATCATCAAACTCAATATGTATGCTTTTAGGACCAACCTTGATCTAGGGGGTTGTGTAATAAGAGGATTGTCAGTAAAGGTCACAGAAGAGGTCACGGGGAAATTCTGCATTAGCTCTGGGTTAACACAGGGGTTCATCCTGCCAATTACACACTCTATCCTCCATGTTGTTTCTATAAAACTGAGAATGAATGGCAAACACAATGTACAAACCAGCATATGCATCTAAGCTCAAACATTAATGAAAAGCTTTCGTTTTTGCTATCAGGATAGTGAGATGATAAGAACCTGTACCTAATCTCCACTGCCTGGATAACTGTCTGGGGCACACCCTGCACCCTGCCCAAGATGACGCTCCAAACGTGTATGTGGAGGTGGGTCGGGATGGCAGAACACTCTCCGCTGCTGCCCTCTGCTGGCTGACTGGAGTTCTGCAGTGATGCTGAGAGGCACAAGAGCAAGAACATCGTTTACTCATTCATTCAGAGCAGTGGTTCTCAAGCAGGAGCCGGAGCCCACTAGAGAGACTCAGCAAACGTCTGGGGGGAAGTTATTTAAATTTAGCTATATTAGCAATCTTTAAGGGGTGGATAAACACACTGGCCTATGGGGCATGTGTCCAGGGCACTCGAACAGGGCGGATGGCAGACAAGCTGCGGTGGGATCCCCCGCTCAGCCATAAAATCGGAGCACCGAAGGGCCTTTAGACCATGTCATAACCCATCCCTGACCACAGGTACATATTAGCTTAGACATAAGGGCCTTTGAATATTGTCTTGGAAAATGGGCAGTCTTGCAGTCAAGAAAGTTGAGAATCACTGACTTAAAGCAGTAGGTAACTTTTTCAAGTGGTGATTTTTGTAACATTTTTGAAAGAAGCGTATCCAGGCTGAATTTGTTTGATCGAAAATACATTAAAAACAGTAATATTGTGAAAATAGTATAACAATTTAAAATAACTGTTACTTTTGTATTCCTGTGATGGCAAAGCTGAATTTTCAGCAGCCAATTCGCCAATCTTTAGTGTCACATGATCTATGAGGGTGTGTCTCAATCAGCTCCCGTCACTACTGGTATATATGAACAGCAGAGCAAATTTCTTTCTGACATTATTTGTTTATTTTATTTATGGGTACATTTCCCTGCAAAATTTCAGCCATAGATGAATAATAAATGTTAGCTAAGTTATGTTCTAGAGATGTATGTTCATACTAAAATATATCATACACATCTAAAATTATAAAACATCTTAAATATTTTTAAAACATGCAATTTATGTTTTGCACTTCAGAATTTTCTTTTAGGGAAAATAGTAAGCATCAGTGCTCCCTGGTTTTTACTGTGCATTGTGGGACTTTTTAGAGAGCGAACGTTTCAGTGCACTGATAGGATTTTAACATTGAGACAGTCCTTAAAACGGCGACTGCCTGATCAGTGCCCTGACTATTGAACTAAGGAGCTGATTGAGACACACCCTCAGAAATCATTCTAATATGCTGATTTGCTGTTTAAGAAACACTTCTTATTATGATCCATGTTGAAAACAGTTGCTTAATTTTTTTTTTGTGGAAGCCGCGATACATTTTTTTCAGGATTCTTTAAATAGAAAGTTCAAATAGAACAGCTTTTATATGAAATATACATTTTTTGTAACATTATAAATGTCTTTACTGTCACTTTTGGTCAATTTTATACATTCTTGCTGAATAAAACTGAAAGTATTCATTTATTTAAAAAAAAAAAAAATCCTACTGACCCCAAACTTTTGAATTGTAGTTTATGTAGACTTGGCGTATGTGTATATATAAAGACAGCTTGATCAGAATTTAAAGCTGCAACTTTGCAGTTTATAAGATTAGGTATAAATCGACTCAAGAACAGCTTGACATATTATACATATTAGAGAAAATTCTATGATGTAGTGCTCACTAGTGATGTTGACCCAATCCACTAGGTTGGAAAAGTTTGGGTTTCCTGTTGTGGAAACGAGTGTAGCAGTCACTAATTCAGCTAGGACAGCACGCACCGTTTCTCTGTGAAATGACATGCAAAAGAAAGACTTGTGTCAAATGAAACTGTTCAATAGGAATCTATTGTATTGTGTTCAAAAGCCTTCGGCAATGATACTCACCTCAACTGACTGCACTGTGTCACATTCAGCAAACTCGCAGGAATCACACAGCCTGATGTGGAGTTGATCCCGAACAGAGCTGGTCTCAGTTCAGCAGAAGAGCATAGTCCATCTCCTCCTGCAGAGGACACAGCACAGGATTAAAGTAATATTTTTGTGTAGTCCTGTATGGATAAATATGGATATGCTACACTACCTGGCTGCCAGAGATTGATCTGGGCCCTCTGTATAACTTCTGTAGCAGAGTCCAGAATGCCACCAATCACTGGCCTCTTCACCAGGTAACCTGTGCAAACATTAGTAATGCATAAGAAATAATTTCTGCTGGATAATTTAAACAATGTTCCCGAGCATCTGAAGCTGAGGTATTATGGGAGTTGCTTTAACCTGAATTCCCAGAGTTTGGCTGAGATGTTTCATTTCCGTTGACAAACACGGCAGAATATCTTCTGGTCAAAGATACTAGATGGGAGGTAAGAGGTAAGATTTAATATATATATACAGTACTGTGCAAAAGTCTTAGGCATGTCAGACTCCTTGTGCATACACAAATCTCACTGGATTATTACAATTAATGGCAAAAAGAATGTTTGGAAATGTAAACTGATATTTCCTACTGACACACTACAGCAAAATATATAAATAACTGACTTAAAACCATTTTTTTTTGGGGGGGGGGGGGGTATTAACATTCCTAAGACTTTTATATATATATGATAGAGAGAAAGAGATGTATTCCATAAGAAAAACATGTGCAGTGAAGAGGTGTGTCGTATTGTAAGAGTGAACAGGAATACAACAGTTGTGACTTACCAGGTAGAGTGATGTTTGCAGAGGTCCGTTTCACAGTAATGGCAGTGAGGCCATTCTCTCTCCAGTAAAGAGTGTAACTCAAGGCCACAACGACATTATCACACTTTTGTGCCACTAAAAAAAAAAAAAAATTTGACTTCTATAAAAAACTTCTATAGTGTATATTATTGATATTTGATACAAAATTAATAATCAAACTCACAATTTTCTGGTTCTTAATATTTTATATTAGGACTACTTCAATATATAGTTAATATTTAAAAACAGATTAACTTATTTTTAAATAAACAACTGCTGAAAATGTTCATACAACTGACCAGATATGGGCTCAAGAGAATTTGACAGAAATAATCTGAGGTCATTGGCTGCTTCATCCACAACGCTGACTGTGACCACACCTGGGAAGAGTGCAAAAATATGAACGGTTTCACACATGCATATTTGCATGCATACTCAGAAAAACAACATGATCAATAGATTCATAAGCTACAGTATATTTATATATCTCAAGCATATCATTGAGGGTAGATTCACCATTCCCATGCTATTCCTTAAAAGCATAAAGTTGTATTCAAAAACACCATCACATGAGTAAAAGGCACACCGGGAAGGACATTTTCGTACTTTGCTGCCTGAAATAGCACATGGAAGATGGATCTCTGATAAACCCATCTATGTTGACATGGCATAAAAGGATTTTAGATTTTCTCACAATGTTTTATCAGATATGGAGACCTTTTCTACTTTTGATTCAATAGTATCTACTGCAGCATGCTAGATATTCTATTATGTAGTAATATGTGGTTTATGTTCTTGTGTTTGGTTGAGGAAAGCAAATAAACGATCATATTGAATATATACCTCCCAATCCATCTTTAACATCCAACCTCAGGTCATCTGATGGTGATGGACAGGACTGCAGCCTCCTCACACACTGAGACTCAAAGTTTTCCAAAAATGCCACTGGAGCATTGTCTGCACACTGGCCCAGCCCAGAGTTCTGCTCAGAGGACAGAAACACACATGCATGAATGCGTGCACTCATATAAACAGACACGTACACTAGCAATGTTATCTAACCTGTGGGATGGTGAAGTATTGGTCATCTTTAGTGAATATTGGATCCCCCTGGCGGTAGTTTACGGGAGGTACAGCAGCGGTCATCTGCAGGGCTTGGAATGATGGACTGGGCTTTGGGGAGCTGTAAAAACCCATGCAAATTTAGAAAATCATCAAACATACACTACCATTCAATAGAGTCAGTAAGTTTTTTTTGTTCTTTTCTACAAAAATTTATCATTTTATTCAGCAAGAACGCATTAAATTGATCAAAAGTGACAGTAAAGTAATTTCTAATGTTATAAAAGATTTCTGTTTCAAATAAATGCTGTTCTTTTGAACTCATTATTCATAAAATAAATAACAATGCATCACAGCGTTCAAAGAATATTAAACAGCAGAACTGTTTTCAGCTTTGTAATAATAATAAGAAATGTTTCTTGAGCACCAAATCAGCATTAGAATGATTTCTGAAGGATCATGTGACACTGAAGACTGGAGTAATGATGCTGTAAATTCAGCTTACCAACACAGGAATGAATTACATTTTTAAATATATTGATTTAAAACAGAAAACATTTTCTAATATTACTGTTTTTACTGTATTTTTTAATTAAATAAATGCAACCTTGGTGAGCATAAGATACTTTTTTCTTATTGACGCCAAACTTTCGAACAGAAGTGTACTTTTGAATAAGTCTAATAATACATGGAGTTGTACAAAAACAAAACTGAAACTGTATAGAAGATAATGCACTAGAAAAACTTCCACTCCTTACACAGTCCGACCATCATAGAAAAGTCCCAGAAAGGGGTTGTTGTCCGAGGGGGAGGTGACACAGAGAAAGGGGAACCAATCAGGGTCATTTTCAGAGGACTGAGGTGAGCACTGATACTCTGGAACAGGACTGAAACTTCCCCCAAATGGGCCAGGAAGACACTGAGTCGCAAACAAATGCAGAACTTCTTGAGTGCAGTCCTAAAAGAGAAAAAATACACTCATAAATAAACTAAGAATTTATCATGCCCCACTTTGTTGATGTAAGCTTTACAAAACACTAACCTACATTTTTTTCTTGTTCAAGAAGCCGTTTCACTCAGATATACATCACAACAGGGATGAAAAGACTATCGCAACTTCTGTTTTACGCAGTATTTAATGTAGGGCTTAGCAAAGTGTCAACTGGATCAATAGCAGAATCCCATTGAAAAGGACTGATGTATTAGAGACAGATGTTCAACTGTCTACCTATCTTGATTAAATACATTTACCTAATAAACTAAACTTTCTCCAAGCTTTAATTATTACCTGGTCACAACAGCAGCGTATGTCACACTCGCCAAGGGAAACATCACATGGGCAGCTGCCGAGAGGCTGAAACACTTGGTTGGGAATGGCTGTTTTATTTTCTGCAAAAAATCAAATGCATTATGATATAATACAAGAAACATTAACGCATTTAAGATTTCTCTATGAAAAAGTACTATAGCAGTACAAATGATGGTCTCAGAGGGAAATGCCAAGATTTGGCAGACAATTTTATCTGAAGTGACATTGCATTAAAGGTATGCATATAATCATTTCTAGCATTCCCTGGGAATTAAACCCAAGACCTTGCCATTATTAGCACCATGCTTGTGATGTTCCTCAAATTAGCACCATGCTTGTGATGTTCCTCAAATTTACTTCTGCTAAATTAAAAAATGCTTAAGTGATATTAAACAAATAAACTAAGTAATATTAAACGAACCATGGAATTTGATGGTACTTTGAATATACTGCTTTATCGCTGATTTGGCTTCATTTTATAATTGCAAATTTTGCAACATCGACACGGTTATTGAAATGAATTGAATTACAACAATGAACCTACTCAAAGTGAAGAACGACACTATTGTCTTCTGTAGAGCTGCTTATCTAAACTGAACACAATGAACTTCACAGTTATTGAACTGAGCTGAATAATGACAGTATTGTCCACTTTAGACATTCTACTAACTATAAGTAACTTTGCAACTACATGTCAACTAACTCTCATTAATTTGCAACTACACGTAAACTAATTATCATTAGAGAATAAAGAGACTGTTACGTTAAGGTTAGGATTAGTAGAATAAGTTGACATGTACAGTACAGGCCAAAAGTTTGGACACATTACTATTTTTAACGTTTTTGAAAGAAGTTTCTTCTGCTCATCAAGCCTGCATTTATTTGATCAAAAATACAGAAAAAAATGTAATATTGTGATATATTATTACAATTTAAAATAATTGGTTTTCAATTTATTATACTTTAAATTATCATTTATTTCGGTGATGCAAAGCTGAATTTTCAGGATCATTACTCCAGTCTTCAGTGTCACATGTGACATCCAGTCTATCACATGATCCTTTAGAAATCATTCTAATGTTCTGAATTATTATGAGTGTTGGAAACAGTTCTGCTGCCTAATATATGTGATGAATAAAAGGTTAAAAAGAACTGCATTTATTCAAAAAAAAAAAATTTTTTAATATAAATCTTCTTTATTATCACTTTTTATCAATTTAACACATCCTTGCTGAATAAAATTATTGATTTATTTAAAAAAAATAAAGAAAAAAATTACTGACCCCAAATTACTGACCAGTAGTGTATATTGTTGTTATAAAAGATTTCTATCTTGAAAACATTTGCTTCTTTTTTTTCTTTTCTTTTTCTTTTTTTTATTCATCAAAGTATCCTAAAAAAGTATCTCAGGTTATGAAAAAATATTAAGCAGCAGACCTGTTTCCAACTTTGATAATGAATTATCATATTAGAATGATTTCTAAAGGATCATTTGATAGACTGGAGTAATGATCCTGAAAATTCAGCTTTGCATCACCGAAATAAATGATAATTTAAAGTATAATAAATTGAAAACCAATTATTTTAAATTGTAATAATATATCACAATATTACATTTTTTTCTATATTTTTGATCAAATAAATGCAGGCTTGATGAGCAGAAGAAACTTCTTTCAAAAACATTAAAAATAGTAATGTGTCCAAACTTTTGGCCTGTACTGTACTTGCAAAGGTACTTAGAATGTCTATTGAGGAGCATCAAAATAAAGTATAAGCAGATATTAAGCAGACAGTCTCCTAATACTCTAATGATTGCTAGTTGACATGTAGTTGCAACAGAGAGACATTAGTACAATGTCTAATTGTATAAAGTGCTTTATAAATAAAGGTGACCTGACAGTGACTACTAAAAATCAACATTGATAGTCCCACCACGGTGCTAAAAACCAGGTTGTACTACAGCACTTCAAATTCAGTAACGTGAAAAGAGACACTAACCAGAAAGGGGTTTGTTGGGGAAGATCTGAGCATAAATATGGGTCTGTATGATGAGTGAGGCTTTGGGGGTTTCATTAGCACATGCAGACACAAGGAGAGTCTCCTGGACACAGAGCGGCTCCAGGCAGCAGTCCGGGACAGATGTTTCATTCCCACACAGCTGCAGACTGCGGTTGAGACTCACTCGCACCAGGAAGGCATTCTGATATATTGGTATTCAACAGAAAGAATATAATGGTATTAAATATAATAAACAATAAATAAATGTATTACAATCCCGTTCACAACAAGAACGATAACTATAACGATAACTATGTTCGCGTCCACACCAGCGGGCGATATAGTTCTTTTGTTAATTGTAAGTGCGCACTGCAGGGTTGTCATCTGCTGCTTAAAATGCTCGAGCTCTTTAAAGCAGGATGGATTCTGATCGGCTGTCAATGTTTTTATCTTTCATCAGTTGGAAAAAAATCATTCTGACAATCTGAAAGTGATTCCGACTATATAGTTTCTTTGTGCCGTTAGCGTTATAGCTGTGGTGTGAACTCTGTGAACCATTCTAGTGTATAATGTGGTGTATTTCAGGTTAGGTGAGGGGTTCTTGTGGTATAAGAGCCTTGGGCTGTGTTTATGAAACCCTGAGGCAGAAGTTTCAACAAAAGAACGCAAAACGTCATTTAGCTTGAGGAGGCATACTGTGGAAAATAACATATCTGGAAAATCAAGCAGTCAAAATGTATAGTTGAGTCGCTCATTCTGGTTTGTCAAACTTGAATGTCAGGGATATTCCTAGCATGTTTATTGAAGTCAACCGGATTATTTTTCCACCATGAAATTAGTTAAATTTTCATATGAACAACAGATATTAATGTACAAATTTCAAGAAGGTCAGCTCCATTCCATACTATGAGCTGAAGCGATGATTTTTATGTTTTTAATAGAAGTCTCTTATGCTCACCAAGACTTATTTGATCAAAAATCAGACTTATTGTGAAATATTATTACAATTTAATTTTCAAATAAACAGACATTTTAAAATGTAATTTATTACTGTGATGCAAAGCTGAATTTTTCCAGCATCGTTACTTCAGAAATAAATCTAAAATGCTGATTAGCTGCTCAAAAAATTCTTTATCATTTCTTATTATTAACAGTTGTGTTGCTTAATATTTTTGTGGAGGACCAAGGATTCTTAGATGAATAGAAAGCACTGATTTTAAAGATTTTTTAACATTATTAATATCTTTACTGTAACTTTTAATCAATTTAATGCATTTTTCCTCAATAAAAGTATTAATTTCATCAGGGTATTGTTCTTGCTATTAACTAGTTGTTTATTAGCATGCATATTACTAGGATATTGGCTGTTTAATAGTAACTATAAAGCACATATTAATGCCTTATTATGCATGACCATTTTCTACATCCCTTTATCCTACACAATCCCTAAACTTAACAACTACCTTACTATTAATAGTACCTACTTTACAACATAGAAACTATTCATTTATTAGGAGTTTATTGAGGCAAAAGTTGTAGTTAGTTAATAGTGAGAATTAGACCTTAATCTAGAAAAATCTTACAGACCCCAGAATATACTTCTTAGAAGATACTTCCTTACCAGAGCAACTTACAAGAAAGTGCCATTTCACAACAGTAAAAATTACCACAAAAAGCACCGACTGTTTGAATGCTCTATTAAACTCTGAAGTAACTGCTACGCCCTGTGCTTAGATGCCTAAAGAAATAGAAAGGAAAGTAGTTTCTCATTTTACTTTGACAGCGCTCAAAAGATTATTACAAATCCCTGGGTATGTTCTGAAGCTCATAATACACATCTCGATACAAACTATTTCCCTGATAGGGCTAAGCAGAAAAACAGAAGGGAATTTCATGCACAAAAACGTGATGCGTGGGTGATAATCACACCCTGCTTAATGACAGGTTGACTGGAATAAACATTAATAATACAGTTTGCCTTTTCCTGTTGTTATTTCACCGGGGACTTTACAAGTAAATTTCTTGATGTCTTGATTCTCGTTAACTGTTGGAAATTCTTTCCATGTTACATAGCTAGATTTTCCATGTTGCAGATTTTGAGTACCTTCTAAACAGAATAAAGATGGAGATTTATTAAACAGTATTTGCCCTTCTATACTGCATAAACATGTGGCAGAATAAACTCACCTTCCCAATTAATTCATATGAGAGATTCCACTGTGTTTGATAAACCGGCACACAAGATGACGCTGGGATGCTTCCTGAAGTAGTTCACAATGAAAACATTTGTTGAAGTTCAAATATTACAGCAGGGTTCCTCAAACTCGGTCCTGGAGGGCCACTGTCCTGCACAGTTTAGCTCCAACCCTGATCAAACACACCTAGCTGTGTGTTTCTAGTGATCCTGAAAACATTGATTAGCTTGCTCAGGTGTGTTTGATCAGGATTGGAGCAAAACTGTGCAGGACAGTGGCCCTCCAGGACCGAGTTTGAGGAACCCTGTATTACAGTATGCATGGTAACACTTAACAATAAGGCTCCATTTGTTAACATTAG